>NW_028324155.1:1212121-1515151 GCF_054372755.1 Phalangium opilio
GGTAACGGAACAACAAAAACCGGACCAGAGACGCCACAAACTCACTCTATAAAGCCAGAAAGCTTTTAACTTCAACTACGATTTATATTACACGTATATCCTCTTGGTTTGTAATTATTTAGGCTTAACAATTTGCATCAGAGTTTTAACAATTGACCTCCTAAACAGGGTTAAAGCTTTGCCTTAATATTCGGATTCCTTACAGACTTGTCTAAAGTCACCAGATAAAAGTTCCACAAGTACCTCGGGCACCCTATTGCATAACCTCTTTGTTGCTCCTTACTTCGGCAATGGAGCAACAAATAATTTCATCCCTGCAAAGGGACTTGTGGATCTCTTTATAACCATGAAAAGTTTCTGTATTTAATTATACGTTCATTCTAATAATCCTAGCATAAATTAGTGCATAGTTCCTTAATGCATGATTTAATTTATTAAGCCTAACTTAAACCCAATTTATTGCCTTTGGCCTTTAGTAAGGTGAAGGAAAATTTTAGAAACTAGAACAAAAAATCTAGGCATATATTATTATGTTAATTATAATAAAAAAAACTTGTTTATCGCGTGTTCAAAATGTAAGTAACCAATGTTTCAACCCTACGCGCCGTGAAACAAAACGATTCTAGTATAATTATTTTCCGTGACAAGGTTATTTCACGCGACCTGTAACCCTCCGCCACCATAATCGTTACACACGTTGGAAAGCAAATATTCCTATGGGTATACATTATTTACCTAACTTGACACATTTAGTATATTAAAACCAAGGCAATCCGTATAAAGGGTGTTTCTAAAATGTTATCAATCCACTATTGATTTTAACATAAGTTCATAAGATATGTTCCATAAGTTTGTGTTTGTCATAATGTGACGTAGGTCATAGATTATCGTAAAGCGACGCTGTCAAAGGCTTAGAACAGACTAAATAGGAAGATGGACTGCAAAATTAGCCGAGTGTTGTTATTTCTAGCTTGTCGCTATCGAACTATCTCGAGCTGTAAGTCTCTAGCATTACGAAGTATGGGAAGCGTCATACTTATGGAACATATCTTATAAACTTATGACTTTGAGGAAGTATACAGTCGTTTTTCGCGGTGTTTGTACAAGAGCGGTTTTACAGTTACAGGCCCGCCCATTGGCCGTAGTTTGATATCAAAGTTCACAAAGATTAATTCGTAGCAAAATTCCAAACCGTTGCCAAGCCTTCAAAACTCAATATTTATAAACAACGTTTTGATCACAGGGGCTTCAATATTGTCTATTCAAACTATATCTACAACCAAATTAATTATTTGGAGGTTTCCGGCGGGGTACATAAACAATTAAGGCTTTTATTATTTATGAATTTTCAATTTTGCCGTCCGTAATACGAATTAATAAATTATAGAGAAACGCGTCGTTATCGTATATACACAAGACTCAATTAGAATATTCCCACATCGAAAATTTTCGCGGATGAATAAATAGCGATTCTACGTTTGCGACAATGAACGAAGCGAGATGAATAATAAAGAAAAGATGATTAATGAGAGGGAAAAATTTTCGGTCGGGAAAATTTAACAAAACTACCAATGGGACCCCATCCCATGGTGCGATGGGCAAACCGTGCCTGTCGACCGTGCATTCTCAAGATAGAGGGGTTGGAAACCATAGTTTTTTAGTGTAATATTTATCTTTAACAGATTGAATGAAGAGCCACGCAACACTCGCATGCCATCATACTATTCCGCAATCAGCATTAGCGGTAAATTTTTACCCATAATAAGATCTAGTAACGTAAAACAAAAACTATCACATTAAGCACACCATGGAGGCTATTATTTTACAGTTTAAATATGCCAATAAACAAATTCGAAAATTATAAACACATAGGGGCGAGACCGCCACTGGGGTATTCTCCCTCTAGCCCAAAAGCTCCACCAGAGGCAGTGCGAGTTGGTTAGCCTTCCGTGTGTAATGAACTCGATCTCCGTCTGGTGTTGCTTCTTGGAACGTGGGAGAATTCCCCAATTGTGGTCTCGGTCTCGCCCCTGTGCATTGGTTTCTCTGTTTGTAACAAATATCCAACCTCTCGGACGGTATGCAACAGAACGATCCGAGAGAGACTATTTTTCTCGTTCAAAACTAAATGGACAGAATTTTCCGTTCGCTTCCCGGGAGCGATATAAAACGAAGGCTTTCCCTCCCCCCTTAATTTTTCCCCTTGAAAGTATATTCTCTTTGATCTTTTTTTTCTCTCCACAACCTCTTCCTCTCTCATCCTCCATCCCTGCTTTTCCATCCTCCGACCATCCTCTTCTCTCTCTCTCTCTCTCTAGTCTCGATCTTTTTTAAGTGGCAAGTGATGAACGAGCCAAGCGTAGCACTAACACAATTACGAGCCTGGTAGCTCTATTCATCAACTCGTTTTCCCCAAATTTTCTGATTACGCAAAATGAGAAAGTTGATAAGAGGAGGATGAGGAAGTAAACCTAGACTAAAACTTTTTAAGGCTTTTAAAGGTAAATTTTACCTCCCTCCCTGAACCCCCCCCCCCAAACCTTATTCCTTTCGAGGCTTTGCTTTTAAAACCTAATGAAGCGGGAATTCCTATTAACGTTCAGAAGTTTTGGCGGGAACCATAGACCTAGTTCACCCGCGTTTCATGGAAATTGGAGAGGGATTGAAAAATTTTAAAAATTATCGAATCGTGCATGATCAAGGTTATAACAATATTTTTATATTAAAATGAAAAAGGGTGGTGTAGAAAGGAAATAGGTTTGAAACCAGACTACATGCTCTTAAAAAATCAATACTGAAACCTAGGAATCAGTCTAAGGTTTCTTGTAAGAGGGCCGGACTTTTTTCAGTTTCAGTTTTATTCTTTTAGTGATTATAGGTAACGTGATTTAACTATACTTTTTTCTGGAATTTCAATTACTTAAGAATTTAAAAGAAGAAAAAAAAACCATTCAAAATGTTTAAATATCAGTATACGCTTATTTGCCCTCTTTGCAGGCTTGGAAAGAACCAATATTTTAATAAGAAAAAGGTATTATTTGGGTACTTTCTGGGTTGCAAAGTATATATATATAAAGGTCGATGATTAGGAAGAGTTTTCCGCACACGCGGTGGCTAATTCGGGGACGGTTCACCCGAAAGAAATCCCTCCTAATTGGCCATTTCCCTTTTCACACGGTGAGACAGGACGCGACAGCTCGTCATTACAGCTTGCCAGAACCAGGACCTCGGGAATAAAAGAGAGACTTTTTTTGGCCCCTAAAACGTCGAAGAGCCAGCGCGCCTGAGTAGATTCTCTTTCCTAGCCCCGGTTATCCCGCCAAATATACTCATCTCAGTTCGCCTCTTTTTCCCTTTATACTTCATTATATTTCCTACCAGGTCCAGTACTAACCTTATAGCGAAGGAAAATTATTTTCTTTACAAATTAATGCTTCTAATTAAGGCCGAACACGCCCCCTTTGTCGGGTACTTATGTAGAATTAAGATAATGTTCTAGCTAATACATGAATTACTCTCTCATATTTAGCACATAGCATATTTCAGACTAGGAGGATTGATACCATTTACACAGGGAGGCCTGGCTTCTGACTCCACCAGGGAGTCTGGCGTCCTTATGCAAGACCTGAAACCTGACCTCCTTGTGTAAATGGTATGAATCCTCCTAGTCTGAAAACTACATAAAAGAAAATAGATTTTTGACATTTTTCTAAAAACATTACGGATTTTTAAATCGAAGAACCAAGAACCAACTCTTCGTTTTCATTTAAAAAGGTTTTACTGTGTTTGAAAAAACTTGAGGGCTGTATGATTAAAGAAACGTACTGCTTCTTCGATACGCCATGTACAAAGAAAACTGTCTGGTTTGCAGACAGCTGTCGGCATCCATACCCCGCCTCAAATTGAATATTCTTCATGGATTTCCCGGGATTAATCAGAAGGGTGCACGGTTAATGAAGCGAATTTTTTCTATATGTATGTCAAGATCAAAGTTAAGTCTTAAAAGGTCTGCAGGAAAATTGTTTACGGGTGAATGAACCCTTTAGAGCCTGCTCCTCTTTATTCGTCCCCCGATATAGGGCTTCTATTTGCACCCTCTCTCAATGTAACGCATGCATGCACGCTCTCGATTATAAAGCCTATAGCCAAGGCTTAAAAGTATAACGCTATCATCGATCAAATTCAAACGTCTATAAAAGTGGTTCATTTTCGCTTAGCGCCAAGAGAAAACTACATAAAACTCGCCGGGACTAAGCTCAAAATAGATAGGGGAGCCGTGAAAACTTGATAAAGTAGGCCTAAAATAAACCTAATACGTTTCGTTCGTTCCAAATACCTTCCTTATTTCGACGATTTACGTTTAGAAAATGAGATAGAAACGTTTAAAGATTCCCTACGCAATCGCGTAAACTAAACTACCGAAGGGAGTTTCGTTAAAGATACGGAGTAACGGAGAAATTTTGTTCGCGCGGGAAACGAGTTGAACCGTGAATAAACTCTATTATAACACGAATATAACTAGAACTATTGAAGAGATAGCACTAAATTTCTAACGCCTATAAACACAATTCTAAATTCGGTCTTTAGAGCATGGACACGCGTAAAAGCTTAGCTCTTTCCTGAGAAACGACTAAAGAAAGGGTTTAAAAGGTATAGTTTTATTGGGTGAATTGAACTGATTCAGGATTGTAGAGCAAAAGAGAGAGCGAGAGACAGATAAGAAGATTGCAAAATTACGCAAAACTCGCGCGCTCACAGCAAACGATCGTTATTTAGAAAGGAAACCTTCCTCGATCGGAGTCTGCATGGTGCACGCTTTCTAGATACTCTCTCCATGATTATGGTAAACTGTCGAAACTGGCAACATTATGCACGACGGGTTGGAATAATATGTTTCTTTAATGGGGGTGAGATGTAGATCGGAGAAAAATAGGACAAAAAAAAAAGTACCAGTAAGGAAAAGGTAGGTGGGTTCCATCCCAAAAAGAGTGCACTTTCTACTTAAAGAGGTAATCCTCTTATGTTCAGCCCAAGTTCGACTTTCACCCCTTAACCCCTAGAGCTGACCCCGAAGCTAAATATAACGTCGGATCACTTAGGATTAGGATTCAAAGGGGGAAGGGTTTAAAAAAGTATGCAAATGAACTTGATATACAAAAGTTGACAGAGGTAATTTTAGACGAACTTAATTTTGGTCTAAAAAAATGCAAAATTTTTGCTATTTCTTCCTTGATACTAAAATCAAATATACAAGGTTTTAGTATTAATTGCACTCCTGATCTTTATATGCAAGTTTCACAGTAATGCTAGGAAGGCTGAGGAATATTTTTGAAAATATAATGATGGTTTTCTATATATTTATATAAAAAATCATCCAGTAGATAAGCGTTAAAAATATCACGGTTTTTCCTTCTCGATAAGAAATCAAATTTTTCGTAACATCAAAAAAAAGAGAGAGAGAATTACCAAAACACCCACCTACAAATAGTTCTAGGTGGTTCAAAAAACATATACATTTACAAGCAGCAAGTGTATCAGATATTTTTCATTCTTTATCTATATCTCAAAGCTGGGGCGGTAAAAACCATTGGAAAAGCAGCGAAGTTAGTCTACCCATCCCTTTTGCGGGCAGAAACTAATGACGTGAGGATCAAGATTTAAATCCCGGGCTCTATACCTACATCTCTCCGTCTATACTTTATAAAGAAGCGTGCTTTCGGATAAAACCTATCCATCTTGCCTACGAAGGAGTTTTTACATCAAAAGAAAATAAGCTGACAAGGCTTCTTTTCCCTTTATCATATACACCATCTACGTCTAGCGCCCGTTTTACTTTTCAAATATTGCATATACGTCGAGGACTAGCTAGCGTTAACTATATCATAAGTTCTTAGATATTTCAAATACTAACCAAAATCACTCTGTTTTTATATCTAAAAAGGATATAATCTTAAAAATAAAATAACTTTAAACAATAAACAAAACTAGATTCGAATATAACGTGCTTGCATGAAAATGAGTTTTAAAGGGGCTTGCACAAATATTGCAGAAAATCTGATAAGTTGTGGGTAGTTGTTTGTATTTTTAAACTTGGCTCCAGATTGGGAGTCTCATTAGCATAATGGTTTCGATGCCCTATCAGACGAAAGATTGCTCATTAGTTTGTAACTATTTCTCTCATCTTTGTGCATGCACCTTAAGATTGTAAGCGAAGAGAGAGGAACGTTTCATAGGAAAAAGCACAGATATATAAATAGATATATATTTTCCTCACTTGACATAGCTTCCAGGATTCGGTAGCTCGAAGAAACGCGACAGATGAGGCGGACATTCCCCGAGTGGTGGTACAACGAGAAAAAAAAAACCGGGGGAAAAGTTATAAATAGAGAAAACTGAAAGAGAAACTAAGTAAAAAAGAGAGAGAGAGAGACGAGGAGAAAATGTGCGCCAGCTATAAGGGAAAACAAAAACTGATAGTTTTGGTGTGGCGACAACTATACTCTCGCGCCTACCTTATACCTAGGTCTCTAGGTCTCGTTTTGATAAAACAAGGGATCCGAAAGCCAACAGTCTCCTAACGGATCTGCCAGAGAAACTAGAGAAGCTTTTCGGAGATAGGCGCCCCCAAAACCGTCGTTTCGTATAGTTAACGCTAGGCGCCGCGTCGAGGGAGAATTACTTCTATAGAAGGCGGGTCCGGTGGAGAATTTTCTCTCTTCGATTGGTTTAACTTCCTTTCCCTATTTCCTCGCACGATCTCCGGGCAACTCTCTCATTTTCCCACTTTAAAAACTAAAATTATTTTTCAACCCTTTTAAACTTTACCGCCGTCATAGCCTAGCCGCTGTCCATTCGAAGGAAGAACCAGCGGTCAATTTCCAGAGAGGAGTGCACGAACACGCCAGTTAACAGCGACGGGAGAAAACAAGTCGTTATAATTGCCTTAGGACCATTGTGTACTTGTCTCGTTATTCAGGAACGCGGTTTTTACCCTGTTTATATCTAGCTTAAATGGCCTTCTAGACAATTAGGGAACTTTAAAGAGGAGAGTTCTGTTGTTGCTTCGCGTTAAAATGCAACAGAAATTACTGTTTAAGCGAAATTTTCGAAAACGGGAGTTTAAATATTTGCTAAATATTTCGAACTGTTTCTCTCATAGCAGATGGCAATTATGAAGGCAATAAAGTTCAGACTTTTAGCACGGCTTTTTTGGAATTGTAAAACGAAGTGCAGTTTAATCTGAATCTATCTAGTTTTCAAACTAAAGACGATAAAGTTAAATCGCAGAATGGGAGGGAATGTTAGTCATTTCAAACTTGCTTTCGTCATTTCTCCGATGAAAGCATTCCAACGGTACTGTATTAATCACAGTTTGGTGGCTACATAACGACCTCATCTCTAAACGTGCGCGTTTCGCGCATTTTAGAGATTACCATTAAGTATCCTCCACAGCCCACAAAAGCTCTCTACAGGTAATCCGATCGCCCATTTGCCCTGTAACAAGTGTCAACAGTCCTGGAAGGACCATAGGGAAGCTATAATGGGCCAATTTGTTCAAAAGGTCAAAGGTAAATTCTGTCTCGTCCAACGTCATATTATGAGTGATGGTCATTACTCTTGTCCCGATTGGATCGTATTCGAGTCTCAGACTCATCTGCAGGGCTCATATTGGCACGTTTCGAGCGCAATTTCCCGGTTTCTTCCCTCCCAACTGATGGTTAACGGAAAGGACTTAATTGCTTGTGGCGTAAAACATCCGATGAAACGTTATCGGAAGAGCTAGACTAAACTCTGTAACGTTACTCGCGTATACTCCTCATTTCAACGCGGAGAAATTATGAAATATAACACCCAAAATATAAGATATTATTAGAGATAACGAGCGGCTGGTAAACACGAGGGTTATTCCTTACAAAATCATCGAGTCCTTCCTTTAAGCCTTGGCAAACTCGATCCCCTTCCCCTTCGTAATTAAGTAAAGGAAAACTCATTATGTAAACGGAGGAACACACCTTCTTCGTTGACCCTAACGTATTCCGTCTCGCGACTGACGCATCGGGCGGGCTTTTCTAATTAAAGGCTCATTATGCTCTAATAAACGGTTTCGTATTATTGGATATACGTATTTTTCTCTTCCTTAATTCGAAAATGGAGGCAAGGGTGGATACGCCAAAAGGCTCATCCTTTTCTTTTTTAATTTCTAAACCGTTGACGCTCGATGGGTTTCCGCGTTTATTGCGCATAAACATTGCAATTTTGAGTTTCCCACCTGTTGTTTTTGCTAAGTTCGTTAAGCGTGAATAAAGTTAGCCGGCATCCAAGGGGGATTTCATTTAGTTATTGAACAAATAGACCAATCCTGAAATAACATACACTGCAATTGGCTTGGAGCGTAGGAAAACACCTAGGTATGGATGATTGCCCTGTAAAGTTCTCTTAAATATTTCTGTTTCCGAATTCATCTATAAAATGGGCGTCGAACAATTTTAATTAACGATTAAAACAATTACTTAATGAAGGAGTAGTATTCGTTGGGCTCGCCTTGTTTAATTCTTTGTCTATATATATAAACCTTGATAGTCGACCTAAACTCACACTCGCCTAATGAAAATGAGGTGCAATGAAGGTCCAAGGCCAACCGGAGAACCAAAAAACATAAAAAAGGGTCTCAATTATTCAAAAAGGGCGCCCTTAATAAAAAGGGTGGGTTTTCTGCCGCTCTTAATATTTTTATATGTTTTTTCTTTTTTTTTTTTACTTTTTCATATAAATCAACTAGGCCACGCAGTCCTTTATTATTATTAGTGAGCCAAGCCCGAGGTAAATCACTCCTTTAGCTCGAGTAAGCAACGAAGAAAATTGCAGCTCGCGGGCCTTTTCACGCTATTGTTGCAGCTATAGTTCAGTTTCGTTTTCACCCTTTAATAAAATAAATCCTCTTCTTTAACCTAGCGGCAATTTACCAAAAGGAAAAAGGAAGCGATGAAAAAATAAAAAATAAGGAAAGTAAAACCTGGAGCGATTTCTTTTTAAAGCCTTGCTTGCTCCGGAGTCCCTAGACTCTCTAAAAGTATTTTACCATGGTACTATAGCGCCCTATTCTATTAAAAATAACCGCCTAGTTAGGCGGCTAAAGGGGAAGACTTCTTTATTTTTTTTTCTTCTTCTTTCAATCTTTAAGCTCCAAGTTGATAATGGTTTATACGAGGTCTGAATTTGAAATATTGTCAAGTTTTACCGCACGAATCTTGCAGGAGAAATTGACTGTTGAACCGTGGTATAAAACTTCTTTCAAGGGAGGGTTTGAAGATGAAAATAACCTTGCTTATTATCGATTCTTCTACGATCGCCTCGACAAGTAATGTAATATACATTCTGAACGTATTCCCATAGATGCTTCTACTAATTTATATGATAATAATTATAGCTGTTCACCCTCACTTTAATGGAATATCCTAAAGGGAGGGTGTGGCGCCTTTTTTATAATGCAAAAATTATATAGTTTGATCTAAAATATTACCCTAAATAGCCTCCTTCACCCACATTTTATACCATATGATTATAATTTGAATAATTTCTGTTTTAATTTGGTCACGTTACCTCAAATCGCGTGACTGCTATAACAAAAACTAAAATTATTCTGTAAAGGTTTTGGGTTTCATTGCCATTTTGGAAGGGTTTTCAACAAAAGTAAATATTAGAGCATTTAAGTGGAATGGGAGCAGTCCCATTAAAAAAGGGATTTTCAGAAGAAATTTGAGTCACTTTGAAGCCACTAAGAGGTATATTTTTGTTGCTTGCAACAATTGTTAACCATAAAAGCGAAAGAGAGGTGGAAAACTCTAAGTAAGCTTGATTCCTTAACACCTTTGTGATGAGGCTCAAGTATTTCATTTCCACAGGCGTTTTGATTTTTAAATCAAATTATGAAATTAATTGCATATAAATATCATTTTCAATTTACTATCTCTCTTTCAGCATCCCTTGAAAGACGTTGTACTTTACAAAATTATGATTTTTATGTCATCGAAAATGGGATGGAGGCCGATATAAAAACTAGGGATAAAAAAATGTCAAGAGGATAATATACGAGGATTCAAAACGTAACATCAAAGAAAAGGAATTTTTTAACGTATTTCGCCTTTGGAGGTTTTTTCCTTCTTTTCTGGAAGACAGTTGGGATTTTCCTTTATAGTTATTACACGTGAAACTATAAAAGTAACGTCAACAAAAGAATAATATAGCCAACAAGAAGTTTTAGCCCAATGGGATTTGGAGCTAAGCCAGTTCGTATACGCATACGCATACGTGAATTGAGACTCTTGAGCTAGAGTATTCCAACGGACTAAACAAAACCGAGAACATCAACCAAAACGAGGGTAAAGAAGTAAAAACTGCATTTGGAAAATACGCAATCTCTCAACTGTAGCGAGTAAAACTAAGAGTATATAAATAAAGCGAGTTCAGTTCTCTTCTCTGGCAGTCTTTTAAGTTGAACTGATTTAGGTTTTGGAATGAAAAGACTAAAAAAACCTTAATTATGCCATTGGCCGGCCTGTAAAATAATAAGTGCGGCGTCCAATCTGGTACTTATTATTGAGATTACTTCAGTCGAGTTTGGGGCTGCAAACTCGCGAAGGTCGAATTTTCTCTCGCCTCTATCTAACACTTCCTCTCCTTGCCATCTCTACTTCCGATTTCTCACTGCTCAAAGAAACGTACTCTCCTGATTCAGGCGCGATGCGAGATTGGTTGAGAGGCTGTGGAGTTGCTTTCTCTTCTTGATTTACTCATGATAAGACTAAGTCCGTTTGCTTTAGCTTTTATTCGTAATAAGGACGAGGGAAAGTAGAAGAATATGAAGAAAGAAAGAAAGAAAAAATAACCCGGATGGGGTAAAAGACGGGCGGAAAATACGAGAAATAAGAAGAGAAAAAGTTATCTTCCCCTGGCTCTATTCCCATAGTTACTATCTTTCCTTCATCACTCGAAAAAGCGAGGTTCCCTAAGAAAACTTTGGGCGGCATTGTGAGCTTCCTAATAAATAAATGTCTCTTCTCGTAACCCCTACAGTCGTCTCTTCCGTCCAGCGGTAGTTATTCTTCGTTTCCTCTAACCCAAAACGCGTCCCAGATACAGTCTGCAAACCAACGCAGAAAGGACTTGGCTTTCTAAGTTCTATTACAAAACCCGTCAGAAATACGTTTCGCCCAGGCATTAAACATTACCGCAGTCGCGCCAAGAGTACCGGAATATTAGTATACTTATTGAATACTAAACGTGAAACAGACCGAGTCCTATATAGTTTCTTCCAAGGTTTTCTCCAAATGATGCCAAGAAAGAGAAAGGCCTTTCCAAAAACTGAGACAGTCAAAAAGTGAAACGGAAAACGGCCGTGCAGGGAAATGTTTTGGAATTTTTTGAGGTTTTATATTCGAGACTACAAAAGCTGGATGCGATATACGTACAGTCCCTTTTGTCCAATATAAATATCAATTTAACAAACGTCCAGCAAAACTTTCAGACTTTTGATGTACCCGTGATGATTGCGCCATTTCAAAAGCGCGAGCGCAAAAAAATAAATAAATAAGAAAAAAAGTTTAGTTGAATATTTATGTACGTTTCTAAAACTTGAGTTTCATTTCAGCAGACGTATAGGATATGCCTGTGAATGTTTTAAAAAAACTATACCCGCTACCCGAGTCTTTCACATCAACCATACTATGAACTACCTACGCTGTTCTATAGTTAAGAGTGGCAGCTTCATTAATAACAAATGCGAAGTTTCGTTCTACGCGCTGCTTTGTTCGTATGAATAAATTTTAATAGGAAATTTTCGAACGAGGTTTCTTTTTTTTTTTTTTGAAAAATCAAATGCGATTTTGCTCCCTACCCACTTTCAATCAAACCTTAATTGACATAACATAAAGGTGTTGCGTCAAACCTCGTGGCTGCACTACGGGAATAAAAAAGATTGCAAAATAATTCACCAGAAAACTTAAACTAATTAGGTAAAAAGTTTCGCCAATTGTTTTTGGAAAAAAAAACTTGGAGAATGAAACATTATAACTAATATTTAACTTTAACTTGGGAGAATATTAGTTTTAACTATCTTAACATAGAAAGTAAGTACTAACCGGTGTTAGTAGAGGTGTAATGGAAGCCTTCAGTGATATAAAACACTGCGTCCATGACTCTATTAGATGGCTAAGAATAAAAGAAGCTACGCTGCAGGCCCTGTTGATCTTATTGGTTATCGATTATCTATAAAATATAAGGGGAATTTTTAGAGACGGGAACTTTTTCCTATAATGCTGGTACACCTTACTTAACTCCCCTATTCGTAGACATGTGTAAACCATAAATAACACAATAACATTAAGTATTACACACTATCGACAATGGCTGTTGTATAAAAACCGTGTTTTGTACACTCTCTGTTGTGAGAATAACTCAGAAGAAGAAGTTACAAAAAATGTCAAGTTGCAACAACTCCTTGATTAAACTCAAAGACCCACTTATGGTTAATTGTTCCTTTAGCACATGCTGGTCAGCAACTTCAGTATGGACATCGATATATATATACGAATCGATATTAGGATCGAGTGGAAGGGAAGGTTATAGTTCTAAGCCGCTCTGTTCTAGGAGGTGTTTCTCGCTAAGCCAAGAAAGAGCCATAAAAAGGCATTCTGGTTTATCCCAAAGAGGCTCGTATAACTGTACTTCCGAAGGAACGTAAAAAACCTACGACGTCTTATTTGGAGCCAGCTAAAACACCGTAACATGTTTATGATACCCTATTTATAGGGCCGTAACACTCCACTATATACCGAGCGTTCTTTTGGATAACACCAAGTTTCGCTTTCAACCAAATATGGCGCGACGCGAAATAGCTGACCAAGGAGTAACTAACTATCCTCATCTTCTAAACTTTCAACTTACTTTATTACCTCATTAAAAGCGTTTTTGTCAGTAGCTTGATAGGTAATACGGCAGCGCTATTAACTTTGAGTGGAACTGAGGGTTAATTTCGCAAAAGATATATTTAGATGAAGTTCAAGAGTAACTTGTCGGAATAATGGAAAAGAAAAACAAATTCAAAGGGTCTCGTGAATGATGGATATAAACTGAAGGTCAAAAACATAACGATTCCATTTCAACTATTGTCTCATTCTTTACTGCACTTTGAGGTCTGTATTAAGAGCACCAATAATACTGATTTGGAACTACCCTTCTAGCCAAACAAAGACGGCGTCCGACAGTCTGACATTTCCCAGTTTATTTTATAAATTTATAGCGTCTTCAAACAAATGGATAAAGGTCAAAGGTCAAAAGAAGGATAAAACGTTTCAGCAGTTCATCTTGCGGTTGAACGTTATCTAGTTTAACATCATCGGGTTCGAGCACGCGAAATAAGGATAAAAGAAACAGAAAACAAGACAAGAACCTTTAAATGAGGGCGAGATAAATTGCTTTTCGTCTATTTTTTTCACAAGAACCTGAAAGAAAACGAAGACGAAGTACAAGTTGAAGACGAAACACTCTCCCGATAAACATCGTGTCTTCCTTATAAGTTGGCCCAAAATAAGGAAACAAATCGTCCCACACGACTATTCCGAAAAACATAAGCTAACTGACAGACTTCCTTAAAGAAATACACGATAACAGAAGCTATAACCTTCCCTACGGTCTAGATGGCTTTAAGGGTAAGCCCTCCTAGCGCGTGTCGATAGAGTTCAGACTTTAGGTTTAGAAGTTAGGTCGAATGAAATTGGCAGCGAGCGGGAATTTTCACCCCTACCTTTCCTTCACGACCTCGAAACAACCCCACTAAGTAGTGTCCGGCTACTTTCATCGTATAGGACAAGTCAGGAGAGCTAAAGTATCGTACAAAGTTGGGCCTTGGCTATCGGGGTAAAAGTGAGGTCGTACGGTAATAATGAGGACGTCGAATGATCTCGGCAACCTAGGAAACGAGACTCCCTAAAACCATAGAGTTGGGAGAAGTTTTCCCCGTTCTTATCCTTACTTCGATCTTAGCTTGACCCTGTATCTCGCTCCCTGAGAAAAGAAACTGTTGGATATCGGCTCTCCAAAAAGCTATTCGGGGTTTTCCCTTCAGTCTCCCATACTACGTACGTAATTGTGTGGGATGGTGGATAGTCGCGGGAAAGACCGAGTCCTGATAGATAGCTACTAGTAGTGTCAAATTGGGACACGGTGGTCATCTAGGGTCCGTTTCTTTCTTCACCCTGTTTCCCGCTGAGATGGGAGAGGTTTTCTAAACGACCTCGCTATACGTCTTATATCACGGGAGATAAGGTGAATCTTTTCGGCAATTCAACCCCGCGACTATCGACTGGCTAAGTTCGAAGACTTTGCGGTTTCCATCATTGTTAAACTCTCAGCGAAAACGACGAACGACGACACCGTGCTTGATGGAGCAAATCTCTAATAGTCTACCAAATACGCCGAAAGGTCATTTACGCAAAAATGACATCATCTACGATCGTAGTCAGGTACGAAGGTCAAAGACAACAATGAATTTAATCATCCGGATACCTCTATAAAATACAGGTTGTTTCTGACAAATTTGCAAAAAATTAAAGAGTGTGTTCTTAGCGTCAAACTGAGTGGGAGGTGTCAAAGAACATGTTGTTCTGCATTTTCACTCATTTTATCCAAAAGAAACACTCTTTAATTTATGGCAGGCTTATCAGAGACACCCTGTATAAGCCAAGTAAATACTACATTCCTCTTGTTCTATCTAAAATTGGATACTGTCTTCTAAATTTTTGAAAAATAGAGCGCAATATCAAAATTAAACTAGAGAAATCATTGGACCATCCGAATAAACAAAAATTTTCCCCCTTGCGGCGCTTATTCTAACAAGCTTTCCAGGTTTTTGAAAAATACTTTTCGATAAAATATTGTTAGTGGGCCCCAACGGACGGTTTTGGACGTTTTCATCGCAGCTGCTTCCCCCTCATATCTTCTCAAACTTCTCCGAAAGCCGTGAGGATAGAAAATCGGTGAAAAATTTAAATAGAGTAAAATAGAGGGGGGGTGGAAGATGGGATTCTCAAAAGAGAGAATACGGAATGAAGTTTGAAACGATCGTGAAAAGCAATGGATAGGAGCGTCGACGTCTTTTCGCGTTTCCTCTTTTGTCGAAGAGGGCTTTTGATAGCTCCGTTTACTCCGGCGCTATTGCAAACAGAAGACGTGAAGACGACGTGAGCATTGTTAAAAGATGCCCAAAAAAGAAATATCCCGCAAAAGAGGGGGGGAGTTAAGATGAGAAAGCGGGTTTTGTTCTAACTGCGTTGATGTAAAATGAAACGCAACAACCGTATTGGAAGTCTTAATTAGAGAAATTCGCCAGAGAGCATTTGGGAACGAGCCACTTTTGGCCCGCTTTCCAGAGCAATCCCTTCAGGGCTGTTAGATGGTAAAAGGGATTCCAGGGAATAGCGTGAGAGTAGGGTGGGCGCGGGGAAACCCTCTAGACCTTTCGCCAATTTGTAACCCTTAGTTTTAGCAATAGGAAAACGCTGTTGGCTAGTAATTAGTTTCGAGGCGAGAATCCCTACTTATACGGATCTCTCGTTTTCGACTAGTTATAATTAGTAGACTTTTACGGCAAGGGCCAAAACTTCCATTATTATTTCGAACCCCCCATCTCCTGACGCCGATGAAGTTAGATCTAACAATAATCTCTTTGTAGAGCGAAACACTAGCTGTAAAACAAAACCCCCAATCAACGCGATGAAACAACGGAAACAACCACCATTACGTATATATCACTTGTCTCGTGAGAGAAGTTTTGGAGAAAAGAGAATTTTTGTTCCCCAAAACTTGTTACTTCCAACAATTTATCAGGATAACAAGGGTTTCGCTAATTATATATATAATATAGTGGAAAAGACGGGCGTATCTGACAGAAAATAATGATGCTGTTAATTATGCTTTTCGTCTATTGCTTCCTGTATAGTTTAATTCCTTCTCTTTTTTTCGATAAAATTATGGCTAATAGTGACAACAACTATATCCTATAGCTACAAATAAGAATGGTAGAAATATGCTATGCAAAAAGGTACATACATTATTTATAACCCTTCCTTTTGCAGGCCGACATCTCAACGATTCAGTGTTATACTATCATCTTCATCAAAAGTTCTACAAGATCAAACAAACCTTCCTAATTTTATGTTTTCAAGAATTAACAAAAATCCTTTGATAGAAAACTAGATTTCTGAGAGGGAAAGCTGCAATTTTAATTATAAGCATATACAGCCCAAAACGCTGCACTTTATTGTATGCACTTTATACTTCACAAAATTGAATAAACCGATCGTAGATATTACGTGTATTCCCAGTACTCGAATCGGTTGGTAGAAAGTCTCTGGTCCGTACACACGTTTGCTTACTTAGATGTTGAATTTCAGACATGGTTAGGGAACTTCTTGTCGAAGCTTGGAAGGCCCGAAAACTTTCCCTCCCGGTACTCGATACCTAACCCCGGGGTTTTTTTCTTAGCTATATATATATATCAAGACTTTCATCGTTTATCCTCGCCCGAATCGACGCTACAACTCCTCGGAGAATTTTTTTCTTCTTATTTGGCTTAGGGTAAAAACCGCTTTAACTTAGAAGCTACAGTAGGACTTGGCTTGGAAGCGAGTCGACAGTAGAGAGAGAGCCTACACCAAAAGTAAAGACTAGATCAGAGCCCGCTTGTTCTACATCTTGTTAAACAAATCTCAGTCTATCCCGGCAGCGTAAGAGGAAGTTGGGTGAAGTAAAACACGGTGGACTCAAAGGGAATTGATTTTGTTCAAACGAGAAACACCGGTATTTATAATCAATGTTCTAGCTCCCATCTTATAAGATAGACTGCGCCGAGGGTTAACCAGCATTTAGAAGGAGGAAGAATCGAAAAAGAAGATATTGTAGGTCTACAGAAAAGAACGGTTGCAGGAAGGTTTCTTAGGAGACCAAAATTGGAAGGCCAAAAACCCCCGGGAACCAATTTTGCTCAGACATTCCGTCTCCCGGTAAATTGCTATCAGATTCCCAAGGATATATAGAGAATTAGGGCTAGGCTATATGGATGCTGCTGGAGTTAGTCCGAGTTCGTTGCCAAACACATCAAACAATCGTTACGGGTACAGTTCTTTCAATGGGCCTCAATTAAGATTGATAAAAAGAGTGATGTATACGCCGGGAATCCAGAATTCTAGACCATTATTAGAAACTTAATGAAATAAAAGGGATGATGCAGTGAGTCACCAATAACAAGATGAATGGTGATAAATGAAGTATCCATAGAATTCCAGTAGATAAGTTTTGATTTGTTTTCCAGGATATGAAATGCATTTTTCTCTTCTATGTAATTTCATATGAACATAAAACATTATTATTGATTGTAAATTAATTTTCTTTTCAAAATTAAAATAAATTCTAGTTGAAGCAAAGGTTAACAACACATTAAGAAAAGTTCATTTTCCTGCTCAGTAGATAAAATAGCATTCAAAGATAAGAATAAATGTCTGTACTTTCGACGTGATCTCAGGTTTTTTACCCCAAAATCTTTTTTTCACTTTCTCTCCATATTGGCAATCATACGTAAGAATCTGTACGTTCTCGTATTACAGATGGGTTCTCGTAAGAAATTATATATAACCTGAACCTTTATTACATTAATTTTTTTGCGTCAGAAAGATATTCATTTCTTCTAATCTATATAAGATAAGACTTAAGGGTTTTCTCAATTTTTCATCTTAATAGAGTTTTCCCAAGTCTTAAAGGAAATTTAATTCGAAGAGAGATAAATTACATTCACTCACGTTGGTTGCTAAAGCGCCTAGCTGTCTCAACCCTCAAACCGTAATACAGAGCCCGTCTTTATCTTTATCTTTTTAAAAATAAATAGAGCATAAGTTCATAAGATATGTTTCATAAGTTTGTCACTGGTTACAAACTGAAGCTTGTCATGAAGTGACGATAGGTCATATATTCGAGGTAAAGCGATGCCTGGTGAGGCGCAGTCAAAGGCTTAGTAATGGAGACTAAATAGGAAAAATAACCACCGAGTGTAGGACTTCAATTCTCACTTGTCGTTCTCGAACTAGGTCTCAGTAAGCCTCTAGCATTACGAAGTATATGTAGTGTCATTTTTATGGAACGTTTCTTATAAACCTATGATCTAGTTTTAAAAAACAAGCCAAAAAATCTCAGTTTGCATGCAGGAACTTCTTTAACTTCCGTTTCTTTTTATCTAAAATAAGACGTTGAAGAAAAAACCCTATCTTTTTTGTTTGGTTATGTTAAAAGGCTCAAAAAAGACGTTGGCCCCTTAAAAAGAAGAGCCTGCCTGCTGGAATAGCCCAAGTTTTTGAACGTAGGGTGAAAATCAGCTTATAGGAAAGGAAGCTAACGTCAGACTCGAGCCTGCAGTTGGCGCTTTTACTTGATGGATTAAATTCAATACACACGCCTGTGAGGCTGTGCCGCCGCCACATTTATGGCGTTTATAAAGAAGGACAAGGAAGGATAACCCCATTTTTGCCCTTAAAGAGCAGATTTTTTGGCCTAGGAACGAAATAAAAAGAAAAGGGAAAAAATACATCCTGATGAGAGAAGGATGATCTCTCTTTTAAAATATGAAGCTAAGCCTTGGAGCCAACAGCGAGTAGGGACAGGGTTAACCCTAAGTGTCAAGATCTAGTAAAAAAAAAACACCAGCTGGAACTCTCTAGAAGTGGTACGAGAAAACCGTAATGTTCGTATCGCGTTAAATGTCCTTTATTATCCCAAATAAAGATATACTGAGGACTATTTCTTTAACGTTTTACAAGACGCTAAGGTCTCAAAGGCAATTTTTTTTTGGGATACCAGAAGAAAAAAAAAAGTTTCTTTTGTTTTGAGAATTTTCTTCTATACCAAACCAAGAAGCTTAAACAAGTTGGATTGTACGTTAATAATGTAGCCTAGTTTCTAATCCATTATTGCTTTTTGAGGATTGGTGTAGTGTAGAGTGA
Organism: Phalangium opilio; assembly: GCF_054372755.1. Classification (NCBI taxonomy): domain Eukaryota; kingdom Metazoa; phylum Arthropoda; class Arachnida; order Opiliones; family Phalangiidae; genus Phalangium; species Phalangium opilio. Next base: position 1,231,165 of record NW_028324155.1, read on the forward strand.
GGTTTTGACTAACAAAGTGGGCGTACGTTGAACTTATATTTTAGTATAATTGTATTGTTTTTGGTGTGAATATATACTAACACACTTGTCCCATTTGCTTTATACATTTTCCCATAATTGCTTCACTTCGAGTAATGAGCTTTTGCAACTAACACTGCACAGTTTTCTTCAAATTCAACTTGATGTAAAATGGAGAGAAAGGTTGGTTTGCACACAACGTGAACTAAACCAATGGTTTCAAACAAATTTGGGTGCCGAAAAATAGAGAATACCCCGGAGATCCATTAAGGACATCCATTACATGGTTAAAAGAAAAAAAAAATATTTTCGTCTAAAAAATAGCAGACATTGCCAGCGAAGATTTTAAATAAACGTCTGGCGAATTTAATGGAAACCTAGCGAGAGTATAATCTTTCTTTAAGGCCTTGCAAAAGTCATTAATATTTTCTTACGGATTTTATATAATGATAAAGCTCTCCGGGAAAATAACCATTAATAGTGTAAGGAATTGCGCATTCTTCAGCATAGTTTTACAAAAACTTAAAAACGTGTCTATTTTTGTCGGAAAAACATAACGTATTTAATAATATGTCTATTATAAAAGTTAATTATAACCATGGAGACCGAGTTCATTTCGGAGGCTCCGATGGAGACAATGGAAATTAATGATTAAACACGCACTAAACATTATATCTATATAAGCATAAGCTTATACGGTATGTTCTATAAGTATAACACTACCTATACTTCGTAAATGTGCTAGAGACTTACAGCTTGAGCTAGTTCGAGAACGACAAGTGAGATGCAGTCCATCTTTTTATTTAGTCTGTACTAAGCCTTAGACAGCGCCTTACCTATGACCTACGTCACTCCATGACAAGCTCCAGTTTGTAACTAGTGACAAACCTATGGAACATATCTTACAAACTTAAGGTATAATATATAATTTTATAATTTCGAAAAATGTAATTAGACCCACGACAAAATCCCATTTTAATCCAAGGATAAAAGACTTAGAAAAGAAAATACCCAACCCATTTTCTCGAGGGATCAAATAAAAAAAATCGCTCCAAAATTGAAATATCCCATACTTTTTCTTCTTTAAAAAGTGAATTTTGTTATATAGCTTGTAATGAAAAAAAAAAGAAGTTAGTTCTTTTTCTAACATATGTCTATTCATCTATATACAACGGAAATTAATTAAATTTTATGTTATCTTTGTTCAGATGGAGAAAGTCGGTTGGGGATTACTCGAACCAAAATTGAAATGGCTGGATAAGGAAACTCGCGGCAAAATGCATTTGATGTGCCCCAAAGGTAATCGATATAGAATAGAGTACAGACTGAAAAATCATTCCACTATACTTTCTACTTATATTTCTTTTTAAAAGGTTTCCAGTTGGAAGATTTTTTGGAGGGGGAAAATGAAGATTGTGTGCTCCATACGTAAAAAGAAACCATTTTTCTTAAAAGACGAAAAGAGAAAGTGAAAAAAACATTATCGAAAATATATGGTAATCGATATCAGCCAGTAATATCGATTGATTTCATTCTCTAAAAATGAAATAGCTAAAACTTGCCGATATCAGCTAGAAATTCACAATTTCACGATTTTGGCTAGGGATTGAGGACCCGGGGGCTGAGGCTAATTATTTTCAATTGCCTGTACACTTGAGTTTGGAGGTTGGAGTACGTGAAATCATTTTAGCTTGCGTTGTCTATGGTAGGGCTTTGACCATACTGGATTGTAAAAAAGCTCATGCTACTCCTAAGAAGCGAACGTTTAGGTCCAATTTGTGAATTGTTGACAATATCCTTTTGTGATTTCCTAAAAAGATAAACTTTCTAACATTTCAAAAGGTTACGAAATTCACGATGCAATTTTCGCTTTCTTAAGGCTAACACCATAGACTTATTTCCAATACGTCCCTTAGGAATACAACCTAAACACGTATAAAGCTACCCAGTTATAAAATTCATAAAGACGGTGTCAACTCTCAACCATTCAGAAGGCTTAACTTTGAAGATTCAACCAAGGAAAAAACCGTCTTATGAAAATATTGAAAACTATTTTTCCAATTTTTTATTTTTTTTTCTATTTGGTTGAAAAGAAACTTGCTTTTTCTATCCACTCTACAACTTTGAGACCGAAATAAACCCTATAAAACCTCAAAGAGGATTCCATTTTCTCCCTTCTTGGCATCTTCAAAGCTGCTGCTATTTAAGGTCGTTTATGACGAATATATTTTCACGTTTATTAAACGGTATGAAAACCTTTCAGGAATAATCGATAAAGGATCGATTTCACCTTGCAGAGCGATTTTGAAGGGTTTTATGTGTATGTACATACGCCTCTTCACCATTAAATCCGACTTGAAATGTAAATAGGGTTTTAACAGGACTATAGACATACTTAATCTTTTTTTCAAAGCTCTATAATTAGAGGCAGAAATGTACATAGTTATAAACAATTGAGTTCTAGGAACATCAAATGTTGCGTTAAAATCAGAAAGCGGTCTTAATAGAAGTTATAATGCGGTAAGTTTTGGCGTGAGACCAAAATGTAAAAGGTGCATGCAGAAGTGCCAAGTAGTACGCGGCAATTGTGGTTATTGCTTTAGGCATCATGGGTTATGTCACAATATATTTTTATGAAAACGCTCTATTTTAAGTGTAGTAAGTCATGAATGCAAGAGATTTTTCCGAAACATCACATTTAAGATCTATTTTTGTCGTTGACACAGCCCTATTTTGCTCGTGTTGAACAGGGGAAAACACCCAAGGTAATGCAAAATGCTACCATATGAATAACACCTGTATCGTAAAGGGTTATCTCCCGTCCTGATTTATCCTTTTAGTGTCATCTATACTGAGTCTAATCCAATTATAAATTTGTAAACGCGCCGATCCACATTTCATTATAAAAGGCAGAAGACTATACCGGTTGCTCATGCAATAAACGTTTCGTGTTTTAAACGTAACTCTGCGGAATAATATTGCACTATTTTAATTAACATTTGCACTTACCCACGTCCAAAAGACGGCGTTTGTTACAGAGACTCGTAAAGATCAATACTCCCTCCATCCGGTTGCTCCGAGCAACACAGCGTTCCGGAAAGTGGGTTGTCAGAGGAACTTGAGGAAACCCGGTCGGGTGTAAAGTCAAGATGCGCCGAAAGATCTCATCCGGGATTACGTCAAAGAGAGAAGAGCTTTTTAATTTGACTTTCTGCAAAGAAAGAAAGAAAAAGACAAAAGTTAATTATTTCAAAATATTACATCTTAGAGCTTTTTAAAAAAGGGATTAAGTACTTAACTAATTGGGTAAAACGCTGACAAACTGATCTACCACAGAAATAATGGTCTAAATGTTACCACTATTTTCTCATTAAAAATCGCATTCCGTTTTTCATAAAACCAGTATGAAAAGTCCTTAAACTCTAAGTTAATCACACAAATAAAAAACCATTTACTATTCTACCAAAGAAAACTAGGAAATAAGTACTAAAGAAAACAATTGGAATTATTTTGCAAACTTGTTCAAGAATATTTTGACGTACAATATTTTTCTAGTTCTTTGAGAAAATATTACGAGCTGGCCATTGCGGTACTTCACTTTTGATAGCGTCACGGTGTCCGCGGGGATCACTTGGTATGGCTAATAAAAAGCATTCGAAAGTATTCCCTATATATATATTCCTCCTTAGGGTAGAAATTTCTTTTAAACGCGGAATTTCCTTTTCATTTTTATTGGACACATTATATGGCACGTTTTTTTTTTCTTTCTTCAACACTCTTCTCATCATCATAATCATCATCATTTGAAAGGCATTTTTTTAAAAGGCGGTATCGAAAAAACCCCAAGGGACTTCATTAAGAGAACTTTCCTAATTTCTTCCACAAAACCAAAAAGTCGGGACAAAGTCCAGGGCTTGCAGACCCCATTCCTTTGTACTTCCTTTCTTTTTTCCTTCATTTCTTACCTTGAAAAGTTTTGGAAAACGCCACTGAACGGTTAGGTACGTGGCTTTTTGGGAAACAAGGAATTTTATTTTTTTTTTGACAGACAAATCCTAAATCCCCCGCACCCTGCTTCCGAATTGAGGGAACTTTCGATTAATTACTAATGGTGTAAATGGAAATTCTTAGAATACTTTTACAAAAAGCTAGAAGTCTTCGGTGAATGGTATACACGTGTCAAAGGTCGTGAGTTATACTGTTTTAATATCGTCACATTGTATCTTACTTGTTCCCAAAATAAAAAAAAACAAAATTAGGCTGCATCTGGCAGAGAGTGTATAGGTTTCTAGGAAATTATCTTTTTTAAATGTTTGTCCTCGCAACAAAATGTGGAAACCTTTTCTCTTTTCTCTTGTACACGACTATTTATAAAGAAAACTTTGCTACAGGCCATCTTAGTCGACGGCAACTACCCCTTTCTTCCGGGGCATCCCACTCTTCTTTGTGTATTATCAAAAAAGAATAAAAGGTTCTGGCTGCCGCCGTTTCAAACTCGAGCCCTCTTTTGTCTCTGTTTTTGTCAAGCTGTCTGTTGAATTAATAGTTTTCAAGGAACCCGGCTCTTACACCGTATACGTGTCAAGCTTTCGAAGGACCCGCATTATGAAACAACAAAAATTATTTTGAGGAGTTTCATAAAGATTGCAGGGTACATTAAGGAAGACCAAATATTAACAATAGACCAATGTTTCCACATCAAACTGGACAATTCAACTCTGCTCTAGAAATGAACAATAACAGAAATGCTTGCGCAGGAAATGGTGCAATAAGAGATATGAAATAACCTGATGCGTTTCTACGGAAAGTGCCAAATTTTAACAGCGGTTATGTTCCTTTGGAAGAAGCAAATGTGCTTATTGAATTCTTATGTAATTCAAGTTCATTACCGGAAGTTTCTTAACGTAGTTATAATTTTTGAAAAGGGTTGCACAAACTAAATCTTAAAAATAATCCCATTGTTTAGATGACCTAGATTTTGGTTATTTTATTCAATTACATATTTTTTCCCACCCTCTTTTCTTTTCGTATTATAAAACTTGAAGTGGAAAGCCAAGTATTGTTGGGTTGGTTTTTTTTTCAACTCAATCCAATTTCTTTCAGCGCACGATTCAACTCCAGGCCACATTTCGTATTCGATCGGCAAATGGTGAGGAACCTAGTGCTCAACGTTACGTTTCTAAGCCTATTTTGACTTATTCAAAACGACGTTGGCCAATTCGAAGCTCTCTCTCTCTCTTTTTCTCTACATAGTTTTCCCCCAAGCCGCGCAAACTACGAATAAACAGAAGAAAAAACGATACAGAATAAAGAAAAAAAGTAAAGGGTGAATCACCGATTCTCAAAAGCAATCTTCGTCCGGGATAAACGTAAAAATCTGTTTCAGTTTTTCCTTAAGGAGAAATATATATACTATCTCTTTGGCCGCTAGGCCTATATTCTTATATTCGAAACCGAGGCCACGAGCATCCGGAAAAATAAGAAATGATCGGTATAAGAAAGGTCCCAGTCTCCCAGGGAGAGGGAGAAAGAGAGAGGAATCTCAAGGCCTACAAGAAGAAATAAAAACTATGATGTTGTAGGTCTAGAGGCCAAGGAATTTGGGAAAGTAATCTAACAGAGGCGAAGCACGTATGAACAAACAACCCAATACCCCTTCCGCCCAGGCCCATCTGTCCCATCTTATCGCTGACCAAAAGGCATAGAAGAGCTAGCTAGGCCTAGTCGTATCTGACCTAACTCGACTACACCTTTACGAGCAAAGTTAGAATGAGTAAAATCTAGAGGGAATTACTTCTACAGTGCTTAGGCCTACCGAGTTGCTGTCATTCATTTCCCCTGAGATGCGTATTACTTTGACTACTAGATTTTTAGGCGTAACTTGTACGTTATCATATTTACTAAAACATATGGTCAGAACTCCCCGAGGAACCCTTATATACATTTTTTGAAACTATTTCAATGACATCCAGAATAAAAGAGGAAAAAAATTATGATTCGAAAGCTCTATTTGCTTTCCGATATTTAATAGGGCTGAATCAAATGTCAATTTAATAGAAATATTTATACCAAACATTTTTCAGTTTCGCGGAAAACCAGCATGAAACTTAATAACCTCGTTAGCCAAATAATGGAAGCGCTTTTAACTCTCAAAATATTTTTCATGTTCTTGTATAGTAAATTGCGACATTTCGATTCGATCGTTTCCTTCAATAACAACGAACGTATAAAGCTTAGAGGATTATTTTCCCCAAGTACAATTCCCAAGCTTCTCAGAAGAGGAACTCTTAAACCGAGTCTAAAATCCTCAGGAGTTTCGTTGAATTTCTCGACAAAACTTTTATTAATAAAATGTATGTTCGTCTACTTCCTGTAGAGCCGCTTCTCTCGATTTGATACGTGAGATGGAATCCTTCAAAATGAAACTTAAGAGAGTCGAGATATTGTACGAGAATACGGAGCTCGCAGCGTATAAGAGGCAAAATTGTCTCAATAAATGTCCGGGTTATCATTTAAAATTCAAAGAGGAGTCTACTCTAAGCCAGAATACGCAGTTACTGAAGACTATTTATAGTTTTAGACGAGGGGATGCGAATATTACGAATGCATCGATCGCCCCTTTTAGATTCCCTGGAGGGGCTTCTACACCCTCGTACCCATCTACCTCATCTTCTACTTTCCACCCTATCACACTCTCAACGCCCAAACTTGGCCATTCCTCCAAGCTTATTCCGAGAGCAGATTGAAATTTATAGCGAATTTAGTTTGGGGAAATTTATGTAAAAGTTTCCGAAGCGTGCTCTCGATTGATTTCGAGCTGGAAGAGAGAACTGACTAAGGTATATACTGCCTTTAATATCGAGATTAGAAATTAGCTGCCAATGAATAATTTACGAGAGTGAAAATAGCGTATTCTTCCAAAGTGTAGGAGTTGGTTCGCTGAATGGCCCAAACCGGATAAAATATCTTTTTCTCTTTTCCACTTCCAAAACAAAGAAAACAATTGCAAAGGCCTTCAAAATTTATGTAAATTTGATTTCACTTAAAAAAATCTATACTTTCTATAGACCTATATCCAGTATAGATCTCTGATACAATAAGTGCGTAGGAGATTACAATTTACACTAATTTACATAATGTTAGACAATCTTTCATCATAAGTCGTGAAGTCAGGTAAGTTAAACGTTACATATTCTAAAGCAAGAATATATATCATTTCAAGCCGTATGATTTCAATTAACCGTGTCTCCTATGAAAGTGTTGCTTTTGCAGAGGACATTAGGTGTTTAAAACGACGTGGGCGAATAATGTACGTTCTTGACGTCACGCTGTTTCCTTAAAGGGAATTACTACATAGTAAACAGATTTTGCAAGCCATTTCTTAAAAGTACAAGAATGGTTTTACCAGTATAAACCCACGCCGTTAGAAAGCCCTATAAAATCTAATTCTCAACCACGGGAAATCTAATTTTCGAGGAACTAAGACCGGGCTCGGCGAATCTTATATCCCTTTTAATATACCTCAGGGATATCGTGAAAGGGGAAAAGTTAGGATCTTCCTTCCTTCGAGATTTTCCATCAAATTCGAAGGGTATACGACTCGGGAATCCGGCGGGGAGATCTATCCCCCAAACCTTAACTGGAAACGATGCATCCCCTCTTTGTAAAGTATAACATTTGCAGGCTACGAAGAGGATGTGTTACTGACTGCGTCTCATTAATAAACCGACTCTAATCAGGCCAAAGTAGGCGTCAAGACGCTTAAGCCTTCCAATACGTCGACCAAGGCTTCCGGATTTGATTAAGATAATGGGCACTAGCAGGCTTTACCATCCCAAATATACACGCATACATAGGCATCAGTCTTCAATATGAGAAAGACGGGACCTTATAACTCGAGTCGAGTTTCAAACTTGGCACGTGCTATAATTCGTAGACTTTCACATTAGGTTTTTGCTACTTAATTGAACTGAGTCGATTTTTCTTTAGTTATAAATTCAAAATGGTGCCCAAGGTTTACCCACTGAACTTCGCGCTTTCTTCCTTGGTGACGTGCAGGAGGCATTCCAAAGAATTCTTAAACAAATTCTACTCCTCAAATAAATGTTGCCAAGTGATTCTATGAAAAACGTGTTGCTTTCGTATTTTCACAACCAAAAGAAAAACGAAATTTCCGCATGTGATAAATTGCCTCGCATATAGTCATGTTTGTAAAATGGTTTTATATACGTGTTTTACACCCTGTATCTATGATATTCGTGGTACTTTATGATGGGAAACTGCGTAACGACCAAAAGTCAATAGTGAAACCATTAATTTTTGTCTTTTACCGAAAAAAAGCTCCAAAACAAAAAAATGTTTCCGGTTTTGTATTACGATCGTATAGCTATAAAAAGCAAGCAATTTTATTTTATTTTTGGCCTGAATGGAACTGACTGTACATACAACCGTTGGAAAATATAGGTCTTCTCGGTCGTTAGCGTTAGTGACACCTATAGCCGGGTCAAAAGAAGGAATAGCGGTGGTCGTCCAGGGTGAAAGGGTCGACTATAATACGACTTCCTATTTACGCGACCATTAGGGACTTCATAGAGTGAGTCCGAAAGAAGGATAGACTATCTAGACGCGAGGTGGCCGATTATACCGAAATAACAGTCGATAGCCCAGCACCCTCCTACACATTTCTCTTATAGTTATTTCCCCCCTTTTCCAACCCACTTTGTTCCTTCTTCTCGGGAAGGAAGTTAAATATTACAGGGACTCAAATCAGATGGCGTTGAACGAAGTTCATCAAGGTCTTCCACTCTTCGACGTTGCGTAACAGTTAGTTGCGAGATGGAACAAAGTCGAACAAAGTTCATGAGGAAATAAACGCGTTAAGCCTTGGTGGAGTCTATAACTATAGAGTTAAATACACTGGAATTTTGTTACAAGTATTTAAACACCTGACTTTTATCTAATCGAGAGCGACGTATTCGTCGATTCGAGTCCCTGTAAGATTATAGAACAGTCTACGTTCCCAGGTTCGGAAACAAGGCCAACGCGTCGAGACCAACTCTACACTCTACAGAAATGACCTGGATGGAAAGAGAAAAGGTGGATGGAGATGGGAAGTAAGAGGATAGCGTAATCTAGTTTGGCGAAACCTCCGAAGGAAGATGAGAAGAGTGGTGGGAGGAAGAGAGTCCCAAAATCCCGGCCACATACTTTATTCTTAGTGCTGGTACGCTATAGTATAGGTAGTGGTAGTGAACTAGAAAGCCCCGAGTACGTGAGGGTCCTAAACTCCCCCAGAAACGATAGGCAACGCTATAGTGTCCTATCGGGACATAGTAGACCATCTCAGTTCGAGAGTAGGGCAAGCTCACCATTATATCGAAGCGTATATCTAACTAGGGCCTGCGCTGAGTTTTATTTTGGGACGGACTCTTAGTATCTTGGCGCCGCTTAATTGAAAACCGGAGGCCCTGTACTGGGCGAATACCTTAGGGAAAAATCTGCTCCGGAATGAGAGAGAACGGAACGTTATAATGAGTCGTAATTTCTTACTCTTTTACTCTTCTCATAGTTTTTTATATATGTGTTCTTGCCTCTATCTTGTATATAGGAAGAAGCTAGAGACTATGGGTATTTATAGGAGATTAAATACGTGTCGAACGAGGATGGAATCGACTATACATGGTTCAGGATTTAATTAGGAAAAGCTACAGATAGCCTCATGCTCTTGTTAAGTACGAGGGATCAATCGGAATTCAGGGACGTGGCAGACTGTATGATTGAAACAGTACCCATTTTGTCTCTCCCACAAAGCATAATGACGGAAGTTGAAAATACTTCATAATTTGGCCTCTAGCTACAGACGCAGACAGTATACCAATCTGAATAGTGGGGCATAATGTATAGGACCGATGTTCTGAAGGACAAAAAACAGATGTTTCGCTAGGTATTTTTGGAAAGGTGAAGGTATTGCTGGTTTAATCATGCTCAAATTAAAAATTACTGTCCCCAATGGATTCCTGAACCGTTTTTACGCAAATAAACATGATAATTAAATTAATCACTTAAAAATTTAGAATCTCTTATCGATTTGCTCTTTTCGCAAATGCTAGTGAAACATGTGAAGTTTATGAAAAACCAGTCGCTTTTTTAAGAAATTGGATTTTCAGTGATAAAAAAATCCTCCCCTGGGTATGAAGCACATTCTTAATTATTTATACTTCTTCAGGTATATGGGTTGCGGTTTTTGTTGTTAGGGTACAGTCGATGGTTATAGCTTAAGAGCGTCGAAGAAAAATAAGTATTAAGCAAGACATAAAAAACGAACAACGTGGCCGGCGCGCGTATATATATACGGTTTGAGAAAAAACAGAGTTGACACTGTCTTGTTATTCCTGACGGATTAGGTCTGCCCCAGAAAGCTTCATATTTCGCTTCAAGGAAAATAGTTTCTCCCTTCCGTAGTTCTTCAACGCTACGAAGCCTAAACCTCTCCCGAAATCCGCTGATAACAAGGAAAGAACTTAGAAGAAAAGAAGGTAGGAGTATAGAGGAACTAAAAAAAATCCTATCCAACAGTGAGAGGATTTTCAAAACATTACGATAGATCACAGAAAACTAGCTGCTTTTCCTAAATTCCAACGTACATCTCAATCGTGGCAGAAACGTTAGATATTTCTTTTGATTGTTAAAAATATTGATTCTACTTTTTTATCGTATTTCACATAGAACCATGAAATTTGTTTATTAAAATTCTTGGTATATAGGCTTAGTGAAAATTGGAAAATTCACTCACAGTGACTGATAAGCTTTCATAATTTTTTTTCTCCAGAATTATAGGATTTTTTAGGAGAAAAAATGTGTTTTTATAGGAAAATATAGGACAATCAATGCTCATATATAATACTATTTTGGCTTAAACTATTTAGAGAAATTAAAAGATAATAATATATTGGATTTTACTTTGAGAAGAGAAAACTAAACTAAAATATAAAAATCCCGAGAGAGCCATTTCGGTCTCTAGTCAAGGTTAAGCACAAATTTAATTATTTTTAAATATATTCGAGTTATCCATGACGATTCCGTATGACTTATATTGAATTAAATTAAAAATCTTTCCCGGAGGCAGTCAGCGAACAAATTGGGGTGTTACTCAAACCCGAAGGTAGGTATTACAGCAATAGGGGTACAGCACGAGTGGGTTTTTGAAGGGCCCTAATTGCTCGTTAATTGAATTAAGGGCAAGTTAATTTCGCTCCGGGAACGTTTACGTTTAAAGCACGCAGCTGCGTGGAAGGAAACCCAGCTATAAAGGACCATTATCGGGTTTTTAATAAGCGTGCGGTGTATTATACTTTACCAGAAGTAAGATAAGGGACTAGAAGTAAAGTGCTCTAGCCTTGGTAATAGATCCTGGCACTAGTGAACAAATTTGATCCTACCCCCTTCCCCTCAAACTAAGCCGCAGAACACGGACGCCCGTGCTTGAATCTAGTTCGGCCGTCTACCGCCACGAGCTTCTCACGTTTTGGAGGGAAAATTCAGAAACCGCTACCAGAGGGCCAACCGTTGGTGTGATATTACGAATATTCACTTTCGCCAAATGAAGAATTTGATTACCTCGATACTTCTAGTCCCTTATCTTACTTCTGACTTTACCCATTTAGACTCTCTAAAACCCTCTTGAACTCAATCCCGGAAACTACCTAAAATTGCGATAGCAATTTACAGACTATAAAACTGAATGATCATTAATAATAAAGCTTCTATATCTAGGCCCATTTATCTAAAATAATAAATAAAGAAAAGGTTTCCTTGACTTTCAATAAAGGTTAGTGGATGCATACACGTAAGTGTTTATGTTATTTTTTTTAGGAAAAACACGTAAAAACGTAATACTTCAATACAAGACCTTGGGCACCACTTCGTCCAAACTTGTTATTATCAACTGCTGCAATATTAATTTTCCCTGGATTTCGACTTGTGTCAAATGGAGCGACCCTTGTCCACTATACCGATAAAAACAGAGAGCTAGGTATATAACTAGGGCGCGCCCTTTTTGCTTTCGTTTCATTTCATCTATTTGGTGATTGATTCGTGGAATTAAAGAAACAATATCCGTTTCCAAATGTGGAGTACTCAGACGTCATCCTTTTATAGCCATGGCAAAACGCCTTGCACCCCCAAAAACTGTAACCCCGTAAAATACGAAAGATAGACCAAGATATATATATATATATATATATATATATATATATATATATGTGTACCCTAGAAGAGAAGGGAAGAAGAAGAAGAAGAGAAGAAGACATCCGAGCAATATATTTTTTGACTAGTTTCACACGTCGCTAACCGCTGTCCCAAACACCTGACTCGAATCGAGTTTCACTATTTCTTACGTTTTCTTTTGGTTTTTTTTAACCCCGTTCCTCTCGTCTTCTGGAGCCCTTCAACTTCTAAATTTCGTTAAAAGAAGAGTTATAAAGGGATGCTGAAATACAATAATCAAAATTACAGGAATATTTGTATCACTTAAGTATGTCTCATTGTGATTATTTGAGTATATCTATCATTAAATGATGGAACTAAACAAAGTCTAACTTATTAATGTTACAGAATCAATAGAAGATTAAATTTTAGTCTCCTCTAAGATTGGCACCGACATCTATGTAAATATATGAATAGTTCAGACTATGTCCTGAACTAGAAAATTGGGAGAAATTCTTTCCACATTCTCTTTCAGGTTAAGGTAGATGAAATCTCTATTTCTGTTTAGGTCCTTCTACTCGCTGAAGCGTCTGGAATATCACTTTAAACAAACTTTTTTCTTTTTGGTTGGGTAAACGGCATTCTGTATACCTCTTTTAGATCTACTTGAATTCCCTCGCGCGCGCAGAGTCTCGCGTTTCGACTGTCGGGAAACCTTAAAAGAACGTTTTGAACGCGGAAGTAAAGTTCGCCCTTCTAACACCAGCTGACGCGCCATGTCCGAGGCGTTTCTCCATTTCGACCCGAAGATGCGGGACTGGAATGGACTGAGAAAGGTGGGTGGCTTCACTACCGTTTCCGACGCTCAATCGAAAGAAGCCGCTCGGCCGGCTAAGAGGGCCAAGCGTGATTCAAACACGCGTAGTCCACTCTCTCGCTTTTTACGCGTATTACTAAACGTCAAAAGTTCTCTCTCTCACCCTTCTTAACATTTTAAGACACTTTAGAGGCAAAATATTCAACGTGTTCTTCCCATTCTACAATATGTATCCCGCTGTTACGTGATTTCGAAAGTTTTCAACGCTGTGTATGTACATGCTGCTTCGGACTATTAACCGTTTAGGTCCATGACTGTGCAACTTTAGTAAGTTTTAACGCTTTTTGTATCACATTTCTTCGCGACTAAATAACGGTTTAGCCTTTACCTTCAAGAATGAATTGGAATAAATAGAAAACAGAGTCCCGTTTACACTACAGAAAGTTTAAATTCACCAATGAGCGTAAGACCATTTGTTTCCACTTAATTGTTTGTAATCCCGATACGTGTATATTTACAAGGGAAAACATTATTATTTTCCTAATTTTGTTAGCATTTTCTAGTGTGAACGGAAACGTTTCCGAAACTGGCGCGTTTCGCGTTCAAGGTTTTAAATTTCCATACCTAAATCAATATTAACAACTTTTCAAGGAAAGTTAAGTTTTGCCTCCAGAGATTTAAAAGACGGCGGAGTACGAAAATAAATTATAAACTATAGAAATTTTCCACTAACAAGAAAGCTAAATAAAATAAAGAATTGTCAAAACGAATCACAAATTTTGCTGTATGGGAATTTGAAATTTAGTTTGACTTGAAAATGAATTAAAAATATAAAATGCTTAAACTTATATAAACAAATATTATAAAAAGTCAAAATGATTTAAGGTTAAAATTTAATAATTCCAAAATTAAGTTAAAAACATCTAATACGATGTGTAGCAGGGAAAACATTTCTACAGGCGCTCGTAGGAAATACATGAGACCGCTTCACCCTACACGTTGGCATTTCCTACAAACACGAGCGCGAATTTCAAAAATTATTGCTACAGGCGTTAGCTTCGTACGTGACAAAACTAAAGTGGGCGTTATAATAAAGATTTATATACATTAAAGGTTTAAAAATATATTTCCCAAAACCACGCCACCGCGCTATTATAAGGGGAGTGGAGATACAACAAAAAAAGGCCTTAAATTATTCAACTTAACGGCTCGAGTGAAACTTAATCGTATTTTTGAAATAATTATGCCGGATATTCGGGAACAAAAGTACCAGCTCAGACTATATTTAACAATTTAACTGGAAATTTATCTTAAAATCCATTAAGAGTAAGTCATGTATCCAAAAATTTAATTCCTTTTTTTCTAAAAACAATTTCAAACACGAATTGCGCGGAACTTGAGTATAAATTTAATATAAATCGGAAGGGTGCATATTCCGTTCAGTTTCTTTCCAACAATGAAGACATATTATGTAAAAGATTAACTTCGACCTTGGAATTAAACCAATGTTCCGTTAAGCTTCGTTCCCATTAAATCAAATATTCCGAACGTTAATCCATTAGTCGATCATTAGACTGCGGTTCCAAAAATAAACGATTTTTGATATTAACTTCATTAATGTTAATGAACAAAAAAAATGTCATAACTAGCTAAACCTATAAATTAATAATAAAATGCGTAAAAACCGGGTCGAAGTAATTGTCATTTTATAAAATACCCACAATTGCCGGTGCACATATAATAATAAAAAAAGAGACGTTCCGTTTGGTCAAATACGAGGGGGTGGGCAAGATAGTCGACGATGCGAAACAGAACGACCTCTGATGGTATATGGACGGGTTAGGGTTTTAAGAAGAGGCAGAGAAGCCAGAGCGAAAGTGAGTGAAAGCTAGTCTTAACCGGACACACCCCGGCACATCAGGGAAACCAAACGTAAGGGATTGTCGAGTCAAGAACCGTCCCCACGAGGCCCTGAGGGTAACGAAAAAAAGAGTTAAGGGGGTTAAAGGAGGAAAGAAATAAAAGAAAAAGACCGAAAAAGACTCAACATATTCGTCTGAAGAAAGTACATTACTTAAGGTATATGGCTAGTGATTCTCTTTGACGCGACCGTTTCTGTCAAAATTACTGAGTGCGATTTGCCAATTTGGAATGTCAACCACTAAGTTATGACGAGGCCCATCGCAATGTAAATTCCGTATTGGTCAATGACAATACGCATTAATTATGTCCCGTGTTAAACAGGAGAGTCAACCTCTGTTCGTATTTACATAAGCCATGTATACCTTTGGCGAAATAACCATTAGTTAAGGACCATTATTGTTTACTTCCGGTAATACAGTTCTAACCATAGGTAGCTCTTTCGAGCTACACGGAGCTGTACAACGGACGGAATACAGCGCGAGCCCCATGCAGGATTTAATGCCCAGAAAACTTTGGGAGAAAATCGGAAAAAGAGAAAGAGGTGGAGTATTTTTTTCTCTCTTTGAGAGAGAGAGAGAGAGAGAGGGGGGGTCATCGGCACGGGTGTATAGCGTGATTGATGCTTCGCGGGAAACAGGGTCGTATTCTTTACGCCCTCCCTTCGATTTCCCCCCCCCCTCTTTACTTCACCAACCAACATTTTGCCAGCTCGTTTATTTGGGGGAAAAAGTGGGCACCGCACCGTGTTGATTATCGAGCTAAGGGCCCAAGAGCAGTCGAATAAAAACGATTATCGCAATCTGTACACGTACGTAGGCCTAATACCATTCGACGAACGAATTGCCTATAACTTACTCCATTTGACCCCATACGGCGTGCGCCCTAAGAAGAATCAAGGCTACGGGCCTGATTTGAATACCGACTTTATTACTTCATTTCGGAGTCACGGCAAACGTTTGGGACCCATTTCTATTTTTCCATTTTATTAGCTACGTAAGTGGGTGCATAACTACAACGTAGCTTATTAGAACGGAGTTTTGAAAGGGCCTTGAGTGTGTTTGTGGGGTGTGACCCCCATCGGGTACACGAAAAACCAGAAGGAGCGAAAGAAAGAGTTGGTACAATAGACCCTTTCGACGTAAAAAGGGGGTAGTCATCCCTGAAGGGTTTTATCCATTGCCGTCTCTGCGCAATCTCAGGTCCAAAACGCATCCAGCGCAGGCGCCAAAAAGCGGGATGGAATTAGGCAGAGTTTTACCAAGGAACATGGAGATAGGGAAGTTTGGTCAGTATAGGAATCTCTCTTCACGAAATGTAGCAGGTCACGTGACTTATATTCGGCGTTAGTTTGAACTGCGCAGGAAACCGGTAGTGCCGCCTATCCTCAGCACGATGCGCGAGAAAGGTGCGGCGCATGCGCACATGCACATCCACGCCGAAAACGGGATTTTTGGGCGACCGGAGTTATAGCGTTACACGAAACTTCCCTATCTCCATATTCCTTGGTTTTACCCATGCGCCTTTCCCTTTTAAATTTATTGAAATGGTGTATTATAGGATTCACGTTGTGGCTAATCAAAATTTCTGTAGGGCGGTTTTCGTTTTTACAGTTACGCTAACACACGTAGATGTTAATATTTCGTATTTATGATTTTTCTTGTTTTATTTTCCTCTCACGCAAGTCGGATCGTTTTCGTTTCTCCTCTATCAGCTCTTTCTAATGCTTATTCACCGAGAAAGTAGATTTCAAAATATCAATCTCGACACAGCGGCTGCTCTTTATTTTTACTGTCTCGCAACCCAAATTGAGTTTAAACAATGGGAAGGAAAGAGTAATGCAAGCAGAGACTCCAAGGTTTATACTATGCTGTATACACTTATAAGGATGAGGAATTGTATATACTGTTAATTAAGTGTTAGTTGAAGATTTTTAGGTTAAAAATGCGTAATTTTATAATCAAGGATATTAAAATAAACCTTAATACTTTTGACTGATATTAAAATAAATCTTAATACTTTAGACGGATATTAAAATAAATCTTAATATTTTAGACGGATATTAAAATAAATCTTAATATTTTAGTCGGATATTAAAATAAATCTTAATATTTTCGACGGATATTAAAATAAATCTTAATATTTTAGACGGATATTAAAATAAATCCTAATATTTTAGACGGATATTAAAATAAATCTTAATACTTTAGACGGATATTAAAATAAATCTTAATATTTTAGACGGATATTAAAATAAATCTTAATATTTTAGACGGATATTAAAATAAATCTTAATACTTTAGACGGATATTAAAAAAATCTTAGTATTATAGACGGATATTAAAATAAACCTTAATATTATAGAGCATTAAAATTTCAAAATACAGTTGCAAAAATAAATTTGCCAACATTTACACACTTTGTAACCAAAATACACTTTTTAAAAGCTTCCCGTTTAAATTTTTAAGGTCTATAAAGCAAACACGATAGTGTTTTCTCGATTTCCTACCAGTCTCAGACAAGAATATGCATATACTATAGCTCTATTCCAATACTATATGCATTAGAGATTGAATTCGAAAAATACACACACTCTAGGAGATTTTTTTAAGTCTATTTACCTTGTCGAGTTAAATAAACATTAAGATAGGTAAAATAAGGCCGATTTTCTCAGAACCGAAAAAGGTTAAACCAATATAATCCATAATAAAATTCCTGTCTTTGTTGAATTTTTATCCAATACTTAAATATCAAACGGGAAACGAAATAAAAAACACGCGAATGCGATAGATTTTCGCACAAAGGCTTAATATTAGCATACAAACCTTTGGCCCTAGCCCTTAATTTCTTTCCTCAAATATTTACGAATTAAATTTCTCTTCAGTTTTGGTCCCTGTAGAATTCAAGAGTTGCTCTATACAGGGTGTTACTGATAAGTTTGCCATAAATTAAATCATGGTCTATGTGTTCTTTTGGGCCAAACAGAGTGGAAAGTGTCAAGGAACATGAGGTTTACAACATTTATTTACGAGCAAAAGGGCTCCCAAACATTAATTGGCCCCTAAAACAAGGATATAGGCATAGTCACAGCATGGAGTGATTAACTTCACTCATTTAATAGTATACTTCTGTTAGATGAAATATCTCATGTTATACATGTGTGACTATTTCGTTGTTTTAGGGGACAATCAATGTTTGGTAGCACATATCTCCGTACATCCCATGTTCTTTGACACTTTCCACACCTTATCTTATCAGGAATGTTCACCCTGTATAGTAAGATGGTTTTTTTTCGCCCAGGCGTCTATTTTAAACCATTTGGTGAAGGAGACCAGTTTCAATCTTGATAATGGAGAAGAGCTGCAACTTTTATTTTACTTTATTCTATTTAACTTTTTACTTATTTACTTTAGTCATGTAAGGCTATAGGCCATATTGTGAAACTCTTTAGGGATTATAAAAGCGTCCTCTCTATATATACGAGAATGTATCTAAAAAGAAACCGAAAGCCATAGGATAAAAGAAAATGAAATTCAAGAGTGGAAGCAAAGATATACGGCGAATCTTCTTTGATAGAAATTTAGTAGACTTTGCTAGCTAGGATATATTGTGTATGTGTTTTTCTTTTTTTTTAACCCTTTTCAAAGTCTCGTTTTTCTTTCCTTCAAGTTTATTCTTTATTCGAAGGAGTGGTCGGTCTACAGGCGGATAAAGTTTGGAAGTCCGCGCTATGTAGCACGGTATATACATATAGAAAACTAAAGAACCATGAACTTTCTTCGGGTTTAAACGTAAAGCCAAGGGTATCCCGGAGGCACTTTGCGTTCTTAAGTTGTTTTCCCTTTTTATTTATTTTTGGGGATACCGATATATCCGTTCGTTTCAAAAACGGAAGCCAAGATGAGCCTGATGTTATATATATAAAAATGAAAATAAAAAATGCGAACGAATAAAAATATGGAGAAAGAAATGACACTTTAATGCACTGAAATTGCAGTTTTAAGTTACGTATATAGCTTGAATTATGAGATTTTCAGAAATTCTGAAAGAGTTTCTATAGTTTTCTAGAGTTTAAATTGCAGTTCTGGAAGACATTTATGTCCGTATTTAAGTTTAGTTTTAAATAGTTAAGATTAATTGTACATCTTGATAATAATTAAGGTTAATTGTATATTTTTAAAGTACATCTTAATAATAATTACGATTAATTGTACATTTTTAAAGTACATCTTAATAATAATTAAGATTAATTGTACATTTCTACCTACCCAGAGAGTTTTAGGTAGGTATTCTGATTATTTACGATTAAATATGAAATTAGAGTTATAAATTATAAACCAAAAATTTGCTCAAAAACATTATGAAACCTTTAAAAAACGCCATTGCAATCCCGTTTCATAATTTGACTGCGGGAAATGAATAAAACATGAACTAGGTATGTTTACAACAACTATGGGAATGTTCCTCAGTTTCCTTGGATTTTCTATCAACGTTAATGTTGGTGGTATGAAGACCAAGGAGCGAAAATAAAAAAAAAAAAAAACCGTCAACACCAAAAAAGAAAAAAAGAGTTGCCGCCCGGGTTCCTTCTTGCAAGATTAAATATTAAAGCGGGCATAGTGGCGTGCGTGTACCCGAGCCTGCTAACACTAATAACGTTACCTAACGCCTTCTTTACACTCTTTTTCTTTTCTCTAATAAGAGAATAAATCCTATATAGTTCATATTTTATTTAAACACCGCTAACCCCATGCAGCCAGACAAAGTCCCCTTCTTCACCCTCGCACCCTTATAACAAAAGCAAGAAAAATAACACATTTTCTCGTGTAAGAATACAAATAGGATCCAGCCACGTGATTTCCCAAGAGAAAGAAATAACACTGATCCAAACGTAAACGGAAAATATAATAAACAAAAATTAAGAAAATTGTTTTCAAATAACACGACTTCCATACTAACATAGAAGAAAAATTTGTCAACTTGGCTTGGAATAATTACATATAACCAGAAGTATATAATACTTCTCTTAGAGAAAAGTGTATCTCAAAGAGGAGCGGCGGTAATTATAACATGATTCTTCCCTACATCATTTTACATTTGGAGCAAGGTTGCTAAACCGAATCACATGTATACGCAATAAATAATTCCCTCATCATTAGCGTTTTGCCAACGCGCATGCGCTTGTGGATTTTTATACCACGTTAAGGCAATCAAGGTTTGTGGGTTGATTACTGAGGATTGAGTACCAAACAGTTATAGAATTCTGGTGCGATGCATATCTGAAGTTTTATGAGCATGCAGGAGAGTAAACAAAAGGGATAGCCTGGGAAGAATCACGTTACATAACTAAAGTATTAAGAGGATACTCTGTTTATTATATCAATAAGTTAAGGGAATATTCGCGTGACTAGCGTCATTTCAAACTCGTAAATCCTTTATATCCATTATCTAGGTTTAACGGCGAAAACATTCGTCAAAAATAAACATATCTTTCATTCCGAGTACTTAGTATAATATAGTAACAATCGTTCATGTCTACGGGGTAATTCTAGCCAGTGAGACTAGAGGGATTTGAAAAGGTGATTAAAATAATCACCTCAGAACTGGTAGTGGTATTATTTCACCCAAATGACGTCGAAGTTACAATCTCCAGACTCGCGTGATAACAGTAAAATCCTGTTTGAACGTCAAACTATCTAGACATTATAATATAACGTACGTTTAGTGTTGTCTTAATATTAAGCCTTGGGTTTTAGTTACGATACGATTTAAGATACGTCAAGGGATAAATTTACACATCTGATATTTGATACATAATCGATTTTCAAATTGTTACGCTATTAAGGAATTGATTTAAAGTTGATTTTAGAAATAGTAAATAAACTGTTTCGCAGAAATGTCAAAGAGGTTAGCTCGGTTTTAAGGGAATCAACAAACACGTCACTTTCGAAAGAAAAATGTGTACCTAAAATAATCAATTCCGAGGTTGTACGCCGCTCCTGACGCGTCACGTTTTTGACCTCGTATATAAAAGCTAAAAATCAATCATATAGGCCTATTCATCGTTAACCAACTTGTTCAAATTATAAAACGAATCGATATTCGTGTTTGCATACATCAGAACTACAATAGTAACCGCGAGTTTGATTATTTATTAAAGGGTGTGGTATTTATCTAAGTATAAATGTTGAATTTCGAGGAATGTAGAGTTTTAAAATGTAATCAATTATACCGGAATTATACTGGAACGTAAATAAGAACTTTAAAAGTAGGAATGCTGAGATTATTAAATCCCAATTCAAATTCCCTCAAAACAACGAAAATTGGAGTGAGATGCAACTATAAAAAATCAAGCGAAACGTGAATTCAATTTTCATTTGTAATTCCGAAACGTGAATTAAATCTGTAATTCCAAAACGTGAATTAAATCTGTAATTCCAAAACGTGAATTAAATCTGTAATTCCAAAACGTGAATTAAATCTGTAATTCCAAAACGTGAATTAAATCTGTAATTCCAAAACGTGAATTAAATCTGTAATTCCAAAACGTGAATTAAATCTGTAATTCCAAAACGTGAATTAAATCTGTAATTCCAAAACGTGAATTAAATCTGTAATTCCAAAACGTGAATTAAATCTGTAATTCCAAAACGTGAATTAAATCTGTAATTCCAAAACGTGAATTAAATCTGTAATTCCAAAACGTGAATTAAATCTGTAATTCCAAAACGTGAATTAAATCTGTAATTCCAAAACGTGAATTAAATCTGTAATTCCAAAACGTGAATTAAATCTGTAATTCCAAGGAACACTTTAAATTATCCTATACTCTTATACAATTTCCACTAAAAAAATATCGTAATACTAAAATTAAAAATAATGTAATCTGATATTTTGCATCCAAAAACGGAATGAAAAAAGATAAGGAATAATTTAGAGAAAGACATCGAGACTAAGAAAAGGCAAGAAAATGATTAAAAAAAATTGTTGAAATGGAAATCCGAAACTTTAATTTACGGACTAAAGAAGCTCGAGAGAGAAGAAAGGAATGAGGGTGAGAGAAGGCGTTAGAAAACAGCACGCGCGATTGGACAGGGTTCATATAACCCTTGGGAAAACTGATTTCCCCGAGTTTTCCAGGGTTTTTCCCCATATATTACCCTGAGTTTTCCATATATATCTGTGAAATTTCCAAATGCCAATACGCTCTGAAGCCTCGGGTACTCACCATCTTCGAAGATTGATATTTTAGGCATCGGCATTCAATGGCGCTAACAACTGCGCCATGATACACGATGATGAACACTCTTTAACCTAATTTAGTTGTGAATTTAAACTAACGAGCATAAAAGAATTTCTCTGCACCCTCGTGGTCTCGAACCCGGGGCCCTCCGCGTGTCAAGTAATAACAAACAGAGTGGTTTTGTATAGTTGAAGCAAATTCTTCAGAGCAAACTTAATCAAACCTGAGAAATTTCCCTGATTTCCCTGAATTTTTTGGTCAACTATTTATTTCCCTGTGTTTTCCTTGTTTTCCAGGTTTGTATGAACCCTGTTGGAGCAAATGTACTTTTTTCATCCTGTTCTTTTTAACATAAGTACGTTGTGCTAGCTTTAAACATCGTTACGAAGAAACCCGAGAAATCAATGAGAGAGTTAAAAAGAAGGGTACCAAAAACAAAAAAAAAGGATTATATAGGAAAATAAGAAACCGAGCAGGCATTTTGGAAATGATCCCATTAATATTAGATGACCAAGAAAACCCTCAACAAGAAGCATGGTCGCGAAGCATGGAAACTTTAGCGGCGGTTTTCTAGACGTAAATATTTAAACGCGCCAAAAAATATTGAATTTCGTGCCGTGACGCTTGCCAATGTTTTAAAAGCTTCAAAATTGAATACCCCTCTAGTGGTTTGGCTTCGTTAAGTGGTAGGAAAGAGAAACAATAGCCAGCGTCAAGTATTTTTAAATTTTTACGAGGTGGGGGGAAATTTGCGTCCGCGTTTCCGTGACATTCAACATAAATGATTGAAGGCGGTATGAATATTTCATCTTGAAGTTCAGGAAGTTATGAAGGTTACTTATATTATTTGCATAATGAAATAATATAAAAATAATAAAAAATAGCATTAAATAAACATGTTAAATATCAAAGGTTCTATATGTGAAAATAACTTCATCTGACGTAGGTGGAACGTCGTAAATTCTCATAGTTGACATATATTGAATCTAAATGCCTATAATAGACCATTTTGATGTAACTAAGAGGGAAAGACACGGGGGAGGGGGTAAAACTCCACCTTCCATATCGCTTTTTGGCGCCTGCGCTGTAGGTATTTTGTATCACGAGATTGGCCAGAGATGGCAATGTATCAACCCCCTTGTATGTCCCGATATTAAAGGTTGCCTATCCACTATTTTACGTCGAAAAGATCTATTGGGAGATCTAAATTCCTCTTTTAGCACTTAACTGGTTTTTTCTAAGTTAAGCCTAACAGAATAATATATCAAGTAACTTAGTGTTACATATTCTTTCCAATTATAGGATTTAATCTTGTTGAAGATTAGATCGGATTTAATTTAACAATCTCGTTAGAATAAGTTTAAACTAAAGCAACGACGCAACAAAACGACGTATATACAGTTAAACCCAAAGGTTTTGTAGAAGCTGAGTATTTATTCAAAATTCTAAAATATGGGGAGGGGGGCAGCTCTAACGATATTTGCATAGTATTAAAGTATAAAGATAAGCGCCAAAGTCCCAGTAAGTCTTTTAGAATACTCGCGTGAATATAGGATCGAGTTTAGGGTGCACGGTAGACTCGCTAAGCCAGTTACGGGATATTTGGGGTTTTCCGAAAATTCAGGACCGTTCCCTGGCGCATTTTTGACGTAATTAGTGGCCGGGAAAAGGCGTATTATTTGTTGAATAGAGGTCAAAATAAATGAGAGGAGAGGAGAGGAGCGCGTCTTCGCGGGTTATCGATAAACACTCAAATCAGAATAAGGAAACGGGGAAGCGAAGAATGAAAAGGTCATAGGAGAAAGAGAACCGAAGAGAACCAGAGAGTAAGGTATCCTGTAACGAGAGACACTAATCCCGGAGTTCGCAGCTATAGCTCTGGCTCTTCCTTAAAGGCGCAACGGGAGGGATAGGAAACATTTTACAAACAGTAGACAATAACAAAGGTTTCGGGAAGTGCATATCTGTCCCGTCTCTAATTGGATCCCACTTACTATGAAAGACAAAGTGAATTAAGATTTCATTCAGATACAAGCGTGACTTTTACGAACGTCTAAAAACCATTTTATGTCTTTATTTTTTCCACTGTTATATTAGAGGTATACGATTTCTAATAATTTGTAAGCCAGAAAGAAGGGTACTTCGATAAAATTTGATATTATTATTAGATGGTGACGGAGAAAAGTGAGGTTTCTAGCTTTCTCATACCGTAGGAAATATCGATTTCCGCGGGCAACCAGAGAAACGCGAGGGATGAAGGTATATGCCCTAAAGTTCTCGAGGTGAAAACTAGGGTAGGAATTTGGAAGACTGGTTGAAACGGGACAGGGATGGATGGGGAATGGGAGGTGGGGAGTAGTTTGGCGAATTCTTCGGGAAAGGATTAGCGGTTTTAAATTTCCCCGGCCATTATCAACATTACAGAATAGCGCGGGAAATCTAGAGCATTAAGTCGAGCGTGTGAAAAAAAGGCGTCGGATGGCGTGTTTTTTCCACCAAAATTTTATGGAGACAAATTGAAGCCGGCTTTAAAGGGCTTTCGCCTTAATGGTCATTTGAATATATATGAAGCGGAGGGACACGAGAGGAGAGGGTGTTATGCCGACAAAAAGAAAATCGGCCAGCTCCTACCCGAGACTTTTTAACGACATTTTAATGGTTGATTATCGTTCGCGTGCGCGTGTGGTGTCAGGAATCCAAAGTTTTAAACCCCCTCTACTTCCTCTAGATTTTTTCGCGTAATTTACAGCGAAAGTATCCGAGTTTCTTACGGAATTAAGCTTAAAAGCTTTCGTCAATTTATTAAGTCGTACGCGGAAATGTAATTATACTGGGTGGTTTTTTTGTCAGCTCGCTTAGGCTTGGGACCAACGCCGTACCCTGCCGAACATGCTCTCGCCTTTGCTGGTTTTCCTTGAAGCGTTACTCTATCTACCTAGCCTCGTTGATGGCGTCCCACCTCTACCCGCACCCGTCGGAGTCGTTCCATGGTTCCGATGTCCCAGTCGGTCTCACATCCGACCTTGCGTCTGTCAGGTTGGTGAAAACCTTTTAAAGATCAAAATTTTGCGGTTTTTCCATGATGTCTTTTATTTATTTCAGGAGAGACCGAAAGGATTGGACGTGTCGTGCGAAGGTGGGACGCTGGCCCTGTTACGCGAACCCTTATCGGTGGTTTCCCAATTGGGACAAACGGTGTGGTTCCTTAAAGCGCGAAACGTCCCGGTGGAATCGTTGGAGAACTCTTTCTTCCAGGGTATGGATATCCGTCACGTGACGGTGTCTTACGCGAACGTTTCGTCGTTAGAAGAAATGACCTTCTCGGGTCTCGGGGACAGAATGGAATCGCTGGACTTGTCCCAGAATTCCTTGACTCAGGTGCCTTCCAAAGCGTTACGTTCTCTGCGCGTGCTCGTGGCGTTGAACTTGAACTACAACCGCATCGAGATTCTCCAGGCCGGCGCCTTCAAAGGCCTAATCTCGCTCCTGCGACTATCTCTCTTGGGCAATCGCGTCAAGTTCATCGACGACTTGGCCTTCGTTGGCATCGGCGGTAATTTGACGCGCATGAACTTAGGCGGTAACCAATTGACTTCGGTGCCATCGCAAGCGCTGAAAAACTTAACCGTCTTGCAAACGTTGCAACTCCACGAAAACCAGATCTACGCCGTCTTGCCCGAAGAGTTTCGAGGCATGGGCGACAGTCTGGACGTGCTCAACCTGGCGCGCAACATGCTCCAAGAGCTGCCCGCTAGGACATTCGGGGCCCTGAGGGCGCTCAATTCGCTAGATTTGGAAGGAAATCTCATAGATAGTATTGACTGGGCCGTTTTCTGGGGAATCGAAGGTAAGAGGCGTCTTCCTTATTATCCCTTTGATCTTCAACTAGGTTTGAAGGCTGCATCTCCTTCGTTATAGCGAGGTTAGCGTCGCTTCCGCTTTCTTAAAAGCGGAGTTGACCAAGAAAAATCCATTTCCCTTAATGTAAGGCGATATCCGTTCACGAACAACGTTTTTTTATATATATCGCCCGCACAGCCACGCCAATGAAAAAAGTGTTTTCCTATCGAAAACCTTCGTGTAAAAAAAATCCTTTGCGGAACGAAAAACTCCTGGTTTATTAAAAACTAAAGCTGGATGCCGAGCAAAAGGCCCAAAAATGATATAAAAAAAGCAGAAATTTTTATATTTCTGGGTACCGGTGAAAAATTAGGACAGAAAAGCGGAGGGCACTTTGGCCAAAAAGCGACCAGAAAGGGGCCCCGCTCTTCTTTAACAGCTTCGTAAATTCGACCTTAAAAGCGGGCGTCTGACCAATAGCGTCCGAGAGCTCGGCTATTGCCGGAAGTTTATAAGACGAAAGCACTTTTCTCGGAAAAAGAAAGACGCGAACTGCCTCGACTAAAAACGGCGCAAAAAATGCTTCGAGCTTTTTAGCGTCGCGTGGCGTGGCTTGGTGTAAGCAAAAACTCGTTAGAAGTTTTGTAAGAAGTAAGATATATTATTGGGAAAGCTGTAAAAAAACGGGAAAAATCGAGCAGTAAGGAAAGCTACGAGGTTCGCGTGATCGGCCATGTTCCAACGTTGACGTTTCGCTATAAGAGACTCCGAAGTAGTTAGGAATCCATTTTTTCTTCGCGAGCAAAAATACGAGTACAAAAAGTAAAACGCGTTACAAAACTATAGGTATAACCTACATTTCTCTTTTCACTTTTCTTTTCTATATCCGCCGTGTTTTTACGTTTGGGTTGAGGTCGTTTATAATTCTTTTCCCATTTTTTGTGGGGCTGAACGTTAAACCCTCGAACTCGGCCCCTATATGTATACCTAAAACGAGAGAAACGATTCTAGCACGAACTTCTCGAATTACTAAACCTTTTAAGCGGCAAAACGCAATCTCGCATTTTAATTTAATAATTTCGTAAAATAACAGGAAATAATTGCGCACTAAATTTAATTAAATGAATGTCCAAAATAAAATTTCTTACAAAAATAAAAAAATCCTACCAAAAGCTTTCTTAAAATGAGTTCAGACGTGACGTTCTAAACCAATTGTCGTTGCAATATTTTGATATTAAAAAATGATTAGATTAAATTAAATTAACATTACAATACAAAGACATATTTCAAATTAAATTTAAATCCGGCTATTGCTATAATAATAAATAATAATCGAGACAAAAGCAAACGGAGAAATAAATTTTTTGGAATAATTAATTACTCAAAATTCAATCAAAACGGAAATGAAGAGAACGAGCTAGGATTATTTCTAAATGCCAAAGGACTTTGTATACATAGATGAGAGTTAAAACAAATTTCTGCAATAACTACCTATCATTTCGTTCGAACACTTCCCCATCCCGGAAATTGTAAAAATGATTAGTCCTTCGACAAATGGGAAGGAGAAAACGCTGTGTATAGCGAACTGGTAGCGAGGGGTGTGTGTAAATACTGCCAATAACGTCTGCTACAGATATCATCTATATATATATATATATATATATATATATATATACATATATATAAATCAATCGATTACCGAAATGTGGACATCCTTATCAACCAACTCGCAAACACACACGTATACAACGTATTATATCCAATACCCCTTACGGATATGATTAATTATAAATTGGATTATAT
The DNA here is from genome assembly GCF_054372755.1 of Phalangium opilio. Taxonomy (NCBI): domain Eukaryota; kingdom Metazoa; phylum Arthropoda; class Arachnida; order Opiliones; family Phalangiidae; genus Phalangium; species Phalangium opilio. Next base: position 1,259,010 of record NW_028324155.1, read on the forward strand.
AAAGTTACAAACATAATAAAGAGAAGAAAAGAAGCTTATTATTTTTAAAATTGCCGGTTCTCCTATATACGTTTGGCGGAAAAACGATGGGAATCTCTCCAGCAGCCCTTTCTCTTCTGGATAGTTACGAGCAGAGGGTTTTAATTTAGATAAAGCCTCGGTTAGCTAGAGTTCTTTTGTTGGATATTGGTGGAAGTGGTAGACGGCAATAAATGAGAGACTCTTTTTATCTGGAAGAATTATCAGGGGCGGAGGCGAAAGCCACACTATATACATCGCTAAGCCTTGTACTATTTCCCTCCAATAGTTCCTTCCTACAACTAGCTTCTCTTCCTGCGTGCTTCTTTCGATGACCTTTCGGGGCGTACCAGATAAGAATTAATTTAGATGGGAGGTTTTATTGTAAAGCGATTGAAAAATCGCCTGGCGCTAGTTTGAATATATGGGATTATTAACGTTAATAATGCTCGTTTTTCGGAAGGAAGAAATCATTTTTTAATAATTTTTTTCCAACAAAACTAAATTTCCGCAAATTATATTCTTATCTACATTAGGCTTAGGGACGTACGTTCTACAAGTCTTAAGCCTATATTTATGGAGCGGCTTTGTTTTAGTATAAGTATCACGTCAAAATAGGCTTCTGTTACATTGTAAGTCTACGAATTATAGTTTAGTCAGGTCTAGGCTTATGGAACTGACGTCAGAATTTGAGCATAATCCCCTCTTAATAATGCTTAGACAGTAAACATTTTTTTATATTCGGAAATCCCGAGGTTTTGATTGTAGATGTATAATTATTGAATACTTAATATTTGATCTACTTGGCATTGAGAATACGTATTGGAGAACAGGAGCTCCGACTTAACTATACGATATATATGGAACATACATATTAATATTAATTAGGTCTAAGGATAAGGGTATATCCCTTAAGGACTGAACCATTCAAAGCCGGATTGAAAATTTAGGTTCGGAGTTATGGTTTGAGTGTTTTAGGGATGACCCCTTAAATAAATTATAAATCACTGTTTTTCAGTTTCTTAATTAATTTTAAGGGGTAATTAATAAAATACTCCAATATCAACTTGAAAATAGTGGCTCGGACGGCAAAATGTAATAAAATATTTTCTACTCAAAATCGCCTTACCCTGAACACTGAAGTACAGCAGAGTAAACATTTCTACAGGGGCTCGTAGCAAATACATGGAGGAGTTTACCCCTAAATGTCGGCTTCGAATAAAATAATATCAAAACTTGAACATGAAACAAAAAAATAATAGCTCTCTAAAGTCTAAAATTATACCCAATGGTACTTCAAAAATCCCTACGTTAAATATTTAAATCCACGAAATATTTTTCAAGAGGGCTGAAAACAGCAAAAATCCATCGAAAAAGAAAACAAAACTGTACCTTTTACATCATCAAATATTCTTCAACGTTTCAAGATAGAAAAATGAAACTATTTTAACAAATAAAGAGGTTTTTTGCACACTAAGTTTCGTTCAAAATCGATAAAGATACTTTCGAACAGCATCAAAAATTTGGTATAGTCGAGTTTCTCAGTTTTTTTTATAATGTAAAAAGACCTATAGGCGCAGACCTAAAAATCAGGAAAATTTCGGAGTAAAGAAAGAAAAAAAGCTATTTTTGTCATGTTTTTTTAGACACTTTCGAGAAAGCGTGTTACTAGGCCATCCTTTTTGGCGCGTACTCTAGATAAAGTCGGCAGCCAGGTAATCGAGTAATCAATATTTAAGGGAAAATAGAGGTTCTATAAAAGAAGAAAAGAAGATAATTTTCAGGAGGAGAGTGCATCTTTTCCTAGAAGAATCTGAATGGGGTTGATAAGACGACCAGAATGTAATGCTCTCAAAGGAAATTACACTAAAGGGATTAGAAAGAAATTTGGTTTTAAAATTTGCGAGAGAGAACTTAATTAACAAGCTTTAAAAGGGATTAAAATTTGCCCACGTATATACAGATGGTTAAAGAGTTTTTCGTTTGTTTTTCATTAGAAATATTGAGGTTAAAAGCAGACGTGAGATTAGAGAGAGAGTCGTGCCGTCGTGATTGGCCATAGATAATATGTGTGTTTATTATCTATGGATTGGCGAGAGAAAGGTCACGTGGTAGAGTCGTGCCGTCGTGATTCGCGAGAGGGACGTCATGTGATGCTACAACGTCATAGATGACGCCAGTGGTACATTTTCCCTAATAGCACCTCCCTTATTACACAAACACCTATTATCAGAGCTTACATAACTCGCATTCCCTTCGTGGTATTTTGAAATAACTGCGTATAAAATCGTGAACAAGCGGTCACCTTTCATATCTTAACTTTTCCAATGATTTACGTTTTACCCTCAAAGAAACTCAACAAACTTTTCATCACTCACGTACGTAACAACACAAGAGCTTAACAGAAAGAGGAAATCCGCATTCGTTAAAAAAACAGTTGGTTGCCCAGCTCCTGATCTCGAAAGTATAACTTACAACAGCAACAAAGAAGTGAGAGAATTCTCGCGCTAGACCTAACCCTATTTTTTTTTAAATTGGTGCTGCTGGGGCCATACGGGCTAGCTCAAAGACGCCTTAAAAATAGCGCGATAGCGATATTAAATTCAAAGCACGTACCACCTCCCGAAATCAATGGTGGCGCACTTGAAAATAGATGGAGTGTTTTAGAAGGCCTTCCCCCGCTTCTTCCATTTAAGTTTCCTATAGTTCCCTCTCTCCTTACCGTGGGGTATTTCCCCCTCAGTGAATAGAAGCCACAAAGGCATTAATTTTCCACCGGTAAATGTCAATTATGTTTATAATTAAAGCCGGGAAGCCTTTTGTCGAAGAATCAGGCCGCGCGCCGTGACTCGTGAGATTGTTTCTCTCTCTCTCTCTCTCTCTCTCTCTCTCTCTCTCTCTCTCTCTCTCTCTCTCTCTCTCTCTCTTGAAAGGAAGGTAGTATTCACGTGCAGAATTGTACGCAAGATTAAAAGAAATATATTCCGAAACAAAGGCTTAACATGGCAAGAGAAGAAAAGGGCATATACGTTCGTCTATCGAAACACCTAGCAATCAGAGGGTTTTAATCTATCAAGAAGACTTTTGTGAAAAGAAACAAACAAAGTTGATTATAAGAATCGATTTGGATCAGAGAAGAATAGCGATAGCGAAAAGAAGTCGGTGCCTAGACTAAGACTTATTCCTCTTTCTTTCGTAATATCATGAAATTATTTTTGTTAACCATGAATGTATATATCCAACTTTAAAGGCAGTAGAAATCTCAGTGGGTGATTCGTCCTCATTATACACCCAGTTGAGTCAATCTACTTACTACTCAATTCAGAATTAATAAAACAAATAGACAAGTACTCGAACTGAAATTCCGAGGAAACTCGAAGCAATACAGTATATTCAAGCAAAGACTAATTGAATCACTTTACAGGTTTATTTTAGAATCCTTATATTCATGATTAAGTTGAATAAATTCACGGTCTTATACGGTTCCACGAAAATAGAAGAGAGAGAAAAAAAAGAGAGAAATTCCGAAATACTGGACAAGAAAGATCTCCTTGGATAAACTTTGCCCGTAATACTTTAGTAAAACAATTGCGAAGAAGGAGAAATCGAAAAGAAACGCTGGAAGGCGCGTTGGACGACTTCTTACATACACTAACGCGTATTAGTTTACTGTACAGACGAAGCTAGGCGGATAGATACACGTTGTATTTTTCTCCATTAAAGAGAAACATTTAGTGCAAACTAATACTTTGGATTCCGTAGAACTCTTAGACGTTACGTGGATAGACTAGCTTATTTTCCATCGGAACTTTTTTTTGTACTCGCCAAAAAACTACGAACTTAGGAAGCTCTAATTTTGGCAACCATAATTTAATTTCTAGACGGTATATGAGCTAGGCCTAGAACTAGCTCGACTAATATATCAAAAAGCAAGCATCGATTTTTTTTCTCCTCTCTTCTCGGAATGAATCGTTCTGTTTAAAATTGAATTAAGCCTCTTTTTTTTTCTCCTCAGAGATAAAATTGGCATACTAATTAAAAAGTGTGCCTGGCAGGATAAGAATGGATAAATGGCCGTCGCGGAGGGGTACAAATAAAAAATGTAGTTCGTTAAAATTAAACACTTCATTGGTTTTTCTGTACCACCAATTTTTTTTTCTCTTCTTATTTACTTTTTCTTATTTCCGGGATTTGCGATTTCTTTAAATGACAAATTCTTTATTGATTATTCTTCGAAACGAACCCTTTTTCCGTCTTCATTTCTCCCGTTTCTCTTGAAATAAAAAGGTAATTGGACTTAAAACTAGCGACAGGGGAAGTTTTCCATCTCGATAAAAGAAAATCCCTAAAGGCAAGGATGGTTAGGCCTAAAGGTTTGCGGACATGACCAAAGAGATTTTTGTACTTTCTAAAAATTGCGTTGTTTCTTCTTTACTCCTAAAGCAGCTTCGAGGACTATTTAAACAAAAATGGACACGAATTATCCATTAATTTTAAGCCCCAATCTATTTTTGTAAACCTATAAAATTTCTAAAACTTAGATGAAAATTTTTCTTGTATAAACGTGTTTATACGCCAAATTTGATCTTTAATTTAAAAAATAGGAAGAAAAATTGTACAACCTTTTAGGAGAACGTGCTATTAAGCTAATTTATTCTAAATCCTTCGTCGCAATAAAATAATCGATACATGACGACTTATGATTCTCTTAAATGATTAAAAATTAAAGAGAGATATTTTTTTCCTTAAATTTCAACATCTTCCAAGCGAAAAATAAAATAAAATCTCAAATGAAATCACTTATTCCTTTCTTTTTATATATAAAATCGTCAAGCAGCAAGCTAGTCCAAAGATAATAACGGTAATAAAGGGTTTTTTTCTTCGTCTCTATACCATATACGTTTGGATCTAGCTCGTTTATTTCGGGTTGATATAAACCCAGCTTTTTGCGGGAGCTTTCCGCAAGAAGATATAGTTAAGCCCACCCCTATACTATTCAAGAAGAGAAGAACTCGCGACGCTGGTGCTGGTGGTTCGCTATCTCTCATGCCGATGGCAGTAGGACATTAAGGGTTCATACCCGCGAAACAATGAAGTTTCTCGGATAGAAAATTTCGGAAAGAAGAGACGCTTAACCAGCCATGAATCCGAGAAAGACCATTTTTCCAAATATAACGATCTGAAGCCCCGGGACCCACCAGTGCCCGAGTGTACCGCTAACCTCTCCTCAAAACCTCTCATCATTCTTGTCACCGGAGAGTTACTGAGAGATCATCTGATAGAGCCAGCATGGTCCCCCCAAAAAGAACGGTAAAATTAAATCCATAGAGGAACCCACATGGAAATGAAATTTCAAACGGAGACTGAACACCGAAACCTCTTGTTGCACCGTATAATGATAAACAACGGACTGACTTTGTCCCGTGACCGTTGTCCATTTCAGAGAGAGAGGTTTATTTCCTTCAATATTATTGGCCTAAATTTCGGTCTGCTCACTTAAATAGGCAGTGATTTCAGATTGGTGGATATGATATATAGAAAAGCTTGCATTGTTTATATTTGTTATAACAAAGATAACGTGATTTCGAATTATATACGAATTTCTTTCAAATACTGTCACAAATTGAGACGAGTACCCAACTCTTTATTTCTCCCATCAAAAACTGTACTTTAAGTACTCCGTCTACAATATTATTGTTTTATCAAGTTTGAAAAAGAGACACCGCGATTCTCGTCGAGCATCATGGGCTAATTATGTAGGATATTAATAGATAAAACTCGTGATAGTGGCCAAGTTTTTCTCCCAAACGTATTGTAACAACGATGAACCGTTGTCATCCCCCCTATCTACTTAAACAATGGACCATAGTGGTCAAGAAACTATATGATTTAGGAGCTCATTTTGAGAAGGAAAAAAAGGGTTAAGAGCTGTGTAGCTGATAAAAAGGACAACGTTCTGGATATATATTTATCTAAAAAAAGGTCTGGAAATAAACTTATCGTTAACGACGAGCAGAAACCATTACGAGGATATTAGTTTCGCTCCGAAGAAGCTCGTTTCTGTTACAGATAAACTTCAGATACGCGTATAACAAGCAGTTGCGCATGCATTTCGAGATAAAAGTGATTAAAAGGTTTCGACAAGAAAAGGAAAAAGAATTACCGACTAGTCCTAAGTGAAATTAAAAGGAAATTATGATTTTATATGTATGAATTATTGTCGAAATTGGTGAAAGTTAAGTGTATAATTGAAGTTCGGTTTTTCCTTCTTCATTTTCTGAATTTTCTTATTTTTTTTTTAATGCTTGGTTAATTTAAAAAAGGGTCACGTGTGTGACCATATCCTTTGTTTTTAGGGGCCACTCAATATTTGGGAGCCCATATCTCCGTTAAGTTATCATGTCCAATTAAAAACCGGAAATATGTCAGCTTCTTATGTACATCAAATTACGGATTTTATGGTATAAAGATACATACCTAACTAGATTATTTAACTGAGGTTAAATTACCCTTGACTAATTAGATCCTCTATAATAGATTACATAATTTTACTCCTACTTAGCATAATATCTTATAACTTATCAAACGGAAATACCAATTAAACATAAACCCTAACGTTTTATACCATTTTCATTTTTATCGCCCGCAGGTTCATTGGAATGGCTTAAACTAGGGAATAACCAATTAATGGCGGTACCAACGCTGGCTTTACGTAACTTAACTAAACTACGACAGCTAGATTTAAGATCAAATAATATATCCTACGTTGGAGAAGACGCATTCTATCCTTTCGGCGTCAATATTAAATACCTCTACTTACAGAAAAACAGGTAAGAAACTTTAACGAGAAAAAGATTTATCGAAAAAACTTGCGTATATCGACACGTTAATAGTGAACAAATTTGGGCACGATTTAGGGAATAAATTAAAGTTGTTACGTGTCGGAGATTTTTTTCTTTATAGCTCCGCAGCTACTTTGGTATTACATTGGCGCCCATTTTACTTCTTCCTTTCCTATTATTAACGCATGGTCAACGATGCAAAAACACAAAAGCGCACCGACTGCGTGAGAAGCGCGTGCTAGGGACTCATAGCCTGCTGAATTGGTCCGAGTTTGCGCGCGCGCGCGATCCCACTAAGAACAAAAGACAAAATTGGTTGGCGGGGGAAGAAGAAAAAAAAATCCCACGCTCATTTATATTCAAATTACTAGCTCCTTTCTGAGCACGAAATTAAAACTAACTTATACCATACTTTAAAACCTTATATTACATCTCTAGCGTATTTAAATATGTATATAAATTTCAAAAAGGGCATGCAGGATTATATTTTAGAGTATAATTTTGATGATTTAAGATAATTATAGTGTTTCTGAGGTTTTGCGTGACGTACGAAATTAATGTGTGGTTTCTAATAAGTTTGCCATAAATCTTTGGGCGATTTTGAGTTGAAAATGTTTTATGACATCTTTCCGTCCGGCCACTGTTTTGGTTTGAGTATTTTGCAGATGACCCCTTAAATTTAATTAGGAAACTGAAAGATAATGGTAATTTAATTAAGGGGTCATCCCTAAAACATTCCAATCATAACTTGAATTTATGGATGTATTGAACGAGAAAATGTTTTTGCCTATTCTTTATTGATTTATTTATTTTTTTACGTTGAACTAGTAGGCACTGTAATAAATAAATATAAATATAATTTTAAATAATGGACAAACTATATCGTATTAAAAGCTTACAAACATACATTAGAATGATTACACAACACAATCACCAGCTGAAAGTTTTGGGCAAACAACAGAAAAAGCGGTAGTTTTCCCTGGCGATTTCTAGAGGGCTAAAAATTTCATACTTTTATATTTCCCCTTTCTCTCTTTTTCCCTTTCTAGGTATATAAGGCATAACCCCGGTTTTTGATGTTTTTGCATCGGACGAGGCTTACTTTTTGATACTGTCGTATATATAGCTAAGACCCTATCGTACGAGCGCGACAAAACTTCTCTTTCATCGATCTTTTCCCAGAGAGGATAGCTGAAAGAGAACTAGGCCTACATGTGCCTCCGCCGAAAAAGAAAACACTCAAAGTCCAGTATAGGGCAAATGTAGTATAAAAAAGCTATAGGAGGAAAGCTTATTTAGACTCCCAAAAGCCTCCGGGTACTTCATGATCCAATTTTTCCGAAAGAAAATAAGAGATTCTATAGAAGGGGTGGATTTCCTAATATATTTTTCAAAGCGTGTCAAAAAAATTCATCCTTCAGCAATGTGTTAAAAAATGTATATTTTTAATAATTAAATATCGGTTCATTATTTTCATATTTCCATGTAGTATCGAAAGTTTAGAGCCTGGATCATTGGATAACTTACACGCCGTTGAATGGCTCTATCTACATTCGAACAAGCTTGGTACTATTCAATACGAGACATTGATGAACGTCTTGGACACTATTCAAGTCTTGGATCTACACGGTAAGATCTATGTCACTTCCGTTACGATATATAAAATATACAGACAAAAAAGATTCGTATACTTCGGTTTCCAAGCACAATAGATTTTAATATAAAATAAAATGACCAGCTTTGACATTACCGCAAGTATATTAAGCTCAATTGAGGAATTATTAAAATGAACTACCATTCTTGAGAGGAATATTTCAAGAAGATATGCGAGTAACCGTAGCTTACAAAGGCCACTTTACTAAGTTTGCATGGAAAAATCTTGAGAATTACATCTTTATGAAGACAAAATTTGAAAAAAGACACTTTTGTTCAAACCATCCCTTCAGACAAGAGGTCTACGACTGAGTTTTTACAGACATAGTCGGTCCAACCGAGGGGGTAGACGCTCTGGATCTCTGTGTACACCTGAGTTCAAAAGAATTCAGCTTTGACAATGCATTGAGTTCAAGACATATTGTACACCTGAGTTCTCAAATGTCTACCCCCTCGGGTCCAACAACTCTCTGAAGTTTATATTATAAAGCGATACCAGAGAATCAGAATTCTATTTTTATACTCAAATGAGAGCCTTATCTTTTCTCTATTTCTCAAGTAGTTGGATGCCTAATTTTAATGGTTGGTTAGGAACATAGCTATATATAAGAGAAAGAGGGGGAAATAGAAAAAGAAATAAAAAATGGCACACATAGAAAACCTTGAGTTATATCGCTCTCCTTTATTTCGAGCCCGCGTTGCATGGTCATGGCGAGCACGTTTCGTCATTTATGTTTAGGCCAAGCATTACGTGCTCTATTCCAGAATAAGAGGAGAAGCTCGAAGCTCGAGAGAAATACCGAATCTACCTTTAAAGTGCCACGAAGGGCCTCTGCCGCCGCAGCTAGATCTCGAGATCCGCCCTTTAGGTCAAATAAATCGATCTGATAACAGCTATAGGCTCGAAAGATATAACTTGTGCAATGGTTGTATACTGTACCACTACGCCTTCACTACTTTTGCCCTGTTTATAAAGGCTAGAAGATTTTTTGGTGATATATAAACAATTTATTTACGTCTTTTAATAATGAAATTATGTTACTCTATGAGGGGGGGGGGGAGAGTACATGGCTTTGAGATAAAAATATACAAGTACGCCATTAACTACCAGAAGAAAAAAAAGGTTTCTATTCTTTTTCTATTTTTAGTCGTGCAATTGGTATCCTGGCCTAACTCTTTCCTTAAAATAAAAATCATTTTGAAAGTTTTGTTTCTCTTTTTTTTCCTCTCAAAAACCTCTTAATGGAGTTTTCCTGTCGTAATCGTAAATGGGAGGAAGCCTTATTCCCAGTTCCACAGAAATAAAAATTTTCAAATTTCCATTTAAAACTGCGGGCGAGAAAGAACGTCGCAAATTTATCCCATGGTGCAAATTATAGTTTGGCAATATATTTCGCATTCATTTTCCTGTAGGGAATACCCCTTCAGCCATCGAACAAAATCTCCACCCTTTTCCGATTGTAACTAGGCTCAAATACTTTTTTTTCCATGATTATTTCAGATAATCCATTCCATTGCGATTGCCGGATATCCTGGTTTCGCGACTGGATCAACGACCAGCAACAATCGGTGGTCAACATGCCAAAAGAAACTCGGTGCTCGTCCCCTCAACCTCTAGTTAACCATCCCATCTCCGATTTGGCTTCCGGACAATTGGTCTGCGCTTCGGCCCGCAACCCTCAATCTGGGGTGCTACTTCTGGCGGTCTCAATCACGGCCATTTACATAGCATCACGAATTAGAGGTTACAAATTCCGGCGGCTTTAACTGTACGCCATGATATGATAAAAATGGATGAATCATCATAGCGAGAGAGTGATGTGCCAAGGTAAAACATTTTATGTGTCTGTACTTAATCCAGGGTATACCGTATAGCGACATAGTTAGGCTTAAGATGGTTGGATCATGGACAACACCAAAATTCAGACTTTTAAAAGGCCCACGCATTTTCGGGGGATAAGGGAAGCCATAAACCTTTTAGCGTAAAGTTTCCTAAAGGAAGAGTCGATCCCGTTTCTCCTAAAACTATCAAAACAAGGCCTCAAGGTTCCTGGTCCGTAAAGGATTAAGAGCATATCAGGCAGCGCTTTTACGATTCAAACTTTTAAAAGGTATCTCCGCACCCCAACGCGACTCACTCTCTCGCTTCCTTTACCAAGCATGCACCAGCGCTTATAACTTTCTAGAGGGCTTAAAAGCCTATAACGGCATTTTCGGTACAAACAAGAAAACTAATTATATAGGCTGTTGAGATGAGCAAGGGATATATATAGAGTACCCATCCCCCTTTTCCACGGAACTAAGATAAAACGAACGAGCATCTTGTTCAACAATCAAACCGGGGTTACCTCAAGAAGCGTGGTTTAACTTTACGCTTCAAGTACTTCGTTACATTTTTACAACCTCTTTCTGAAAAATTGGTTGAATCCAATTGTGATCATTTACTCTAATATCGGGACGTTTACAAAATTTCGTGCTCGTTTTGAACACGCGTTGAAACTATTTCAAGAATCGGTGCATCAGTCCTACCGAAAAGTTGTGGTGCCATGAATATTTTCATGGAGATGGTACTTTAATCATATCTCCTGGGTGCTATACACTCTAATATTTAGAGCAACAGACGTAAGTCTAGAACAAATTTTTATAACCCACTGGGAAGGCTATAGGGCATCATCAAGCAACTCTTAGATTCCACGTTCTCGACCAAAATTTCTTTTTGAGCAGGACTAAGAAAGATGGTGCAAATAGAGACCTAACAGTTGCATTTAGAGAGCATCCCGGTGGAATTCGCTATTAAAGTGGTACAATATAAGCAGCGTTTCAATTTTCGGAATTGTATAATTCTAAAGATGACAGATCGAAACTAACTCGAGCTCACGATTAGATTTTTGGTACGAGAAGTTGAACTACGCAACAAGGCCACTCTGAACAATATTACGCAACAATGCGGCTTTGTTCTCCGGCTAACACCACTCAGTTGTCACTAGCACAAACATATTTCAGAATTTAAGCTATACGAGGCAGAGTGCGGCACAATTTAAAGTATTCACCTCGAAAATTTGTCAAAACGTCTAAGCCACTTTCAATGCTAATGTTGAATTTACGTGTATCTGTGTATCGCGAAATGGCAACGAAGTTAATTGATCTGTAAGATTGTAAAGCGCGGGGACAAGGACCTCTTTTGGTATTTTCACTGTCTTTTAATTTAAATTTTGACTCGCGCCCCCCTCTCTCTCACTCTCTGTTTCATACGCCTTTGTGATCCGAGAGTCTCCTTTTCGAGTATAATTAAAATTCTTGTTAGCCGTGGAACGTGTGTAATATTACAAACCATTGTAGATTGAGTTCCATTAGTTTATTTTCCATGAACATTTAATATCTTTTTCTTGAACCCCACACATAATAGGAAGAGAGGGGGTTTCGAATTAAAATGAAGAGTACAGTCGCTACGGTTATTATACCTAGTAATTCTGAAAATATTCGAGTCTGCTTTATATCCTTTTTTATACCGAAATAAATTTAAGGGAGTCTGCCCGTTATTTCCCACCGATTAGTATCGCTTCGAATATTTCCAGACGAATTTGCTAAATTAATCAAAATGGACTCTTTCGAAAGGGTAAATCAGAGCGGTGTACTGCTTTGATAAGGAGAGGAGGGGGGAGGGGTTATGGGTTGACGATAAAAGGGGCCCCCATAGGCTTTTACTAATTATTAATGGAATGCATGGGGAAACTCCTCATTGAGTTTGAGGCGACTCCAATTACAAGTACGCGTATGTACTGTAATACGAAATGATACGACGCTATAGCCGCTTCACTGAAAATTTTAGTTTTGATACTTCATAATTTCCGGTCTAGTGTGACAATTTTATCTATAAGTGAGCAGTTAAAGCTTGCAATCGAGGTCACAAATTCAATCGAATATTTAAAATAAATTTTTGAGAGGCTACACCTATTTTGTTGACGAACTATAGGAAGACCAATTACTGCCACAATTAAAATAAATGATCTCATTTCTTGAAGTGCATAAGATCCTCGTTAATACCACGTGAAATGATTGCTAAATTTATAATTCATTTAATTAAGTAGTTGCACATTTTTATCGCGCAAGTTAATCAAATGAATTAATTTTGAGGCATATACCCATTCTAGGACAGATAAACCAAACCTTGAAATGTATGGTAATAGGTAAGGACGCGACGTCACGAAAAACTAAAAGTACCTCGTAATAATGTTGAATAACTTCCGAGAGCCTTTTAATTGAGGATCCGATTGGTGGTGCTTATTCGTTTAACTATACACTAAGTGCGAGGTTCAGAACGTATGACTGGTACTATAACCAACCATGCAACTCGTAACTCTTGGGTGTGGTGGTCCGTGAAATCCGAAAACCCCAAAAATTCCTACATAAACCCCGTAACCTTAGTTCCTGGAGAGAAGAGAGGTCCGGAAAACTTATATAATCGGACCGGGGTTTGCTCATTTTGACTAAATCAACGAATCGGAAATAATTATTATATAACTTGGAGAGAAAATCATGCACCCCCAACCCCGCTATAGATTACGAAAGAGTAACGGATAGAACCGGTGTTTTGTTATATATATATATTTCAAATTGCGCGCTTCCCAGTAATTCGGGCGAAACGAATGAACATTAAGTCGGTTCGCTTTGATGCGGCCAGAAAAATACACTTAAAGGGGACGCCTTTCAGAAGCTAGGACCATTGGGCGATTTTACTCGGTGATAAAGACATTTAATACGGACGAAACGAGCCGACTGTATTAAATGAGAGACGCCAGAGCCAGCGACATTCTTTACGGGGTTATAGTTTCAAGCCGGAATATTTAGAAAATGAAGGAAAACGAGACGCAAAGAGAAAAGAGGGAGGGACAGAGAGAGAAAGAGAGAGACTCCTATATTTGGTGTTTGTGTCCCGTTGCCTCTAACGATCTTCATTTATGATACGATTTCGTCCCCTTTTATTCTCCAGTAGTCCATAGAGAATAGCTTTTTCTCTACGCTTCTTTAATTACGAAAGGCTGCTGTCCCGACAGTACAATACCAACGCGGAGCTAAGCTTAAGCCTCGAATTAGGACTAGGCTTCAATTCATATACTCGAGCATGAAGTCCTGGATTTAGACGTCCGTTACGCCTGGCATACTCTAGCTATGTCCCAAAACTCATCAGACATCAGCGAGCGAGAAACATAACGAACAGCGGGAATAGTAGATCTAGCCTGCGGGAATCTAGGACGTAAATTTTGGTCCCGATTAGAAGACTAGACCATGCATGTTCTTGTTGGTACGACGTAAATTAAAGCCTTGCACAATTAGTATATACGGCACTTTAGAACTTCGCGTACAGATGCGTATCTAAATATTCTCGTCAAGAAGCGATACTAATATTTGTAGAGTGTGCATTGGGCATTGGCGAAGAGATTTTCATTCCAAATTCCAGCGAAAGGATTAATGAATCGGATGCAGAAAGTTTCAGAACTGTTGTACAAACTTGGAGTTTGCACTATACTTCGCTGAACTCTGATTTTTGGCCGCGATACTCCGAGTTTCGCAAGAAGTCAAAATTTCCTCATTTCATTGGAATGATTTGAGTAAGCATAAAAAGATGAAAGTGGAATCATCCTTCTCTTTCTTGACAAGATAAAGAGGTCCTATTCCAATTTTTCGTATCCCTCAAAAAGAAAAAAGCGAGCAAAGACAAAAATTTAATAGACCCAACCCTTTTTCCTTAAACTAATAACGGAAAAGTCAACTAGTACTAAAACCCCAACCAACTGCGTGGTCGCCAATCGATTCCAGACCGTCCAGATCGAACAATTTGGGGATGATGCCAAAGCCGGTGTAGAAGGCGAAAGAGAAACAGTTGGAAAACGGGTCGACGACGAAAAAGAGCAAAAGAGTGAAGAGAAGAGAAGCGGTCGCATCGCCGCGGCCGTCTCTCGCTTCTCTAAGCAACTTGAAACGTCTTACATATTTCGTAGCGAGAGAGAGAGAGAGAGAGATAGGAGAAAGGACGATGGGTAAAGAGGATGGGGATGTGGCTCTTCGCCTACTTAGCGACGGCATCTTGAACAGGGTTATCGAGAGAGCTTTTTCTATATCCCTTATGAGATCTCCGATACGATGGGAAGCTTGGAAGAGGGTAGCCAATGTGAAAAAAAAGGGGGAACCAATCTCGTATAGCATTCTTTGGCAAGCAAAAATAGATTTATATATATATTTTTTCATCTTCCTATCCTCCCGCGTATTTTCCCAATCCTTGGAGCGAGCGAAAACACAATCGCTTCTCGCTTTAATACGAAGCGGTGACCCGAAGATTTCTGAATATCGAAAAAAGCACCTGACAATTTTTCTTCCGGGGAAGAAGATGCCACGCCGCGAACCTAGAAGGGCCTGTCCTACGAAAGCCAGGAGAAACACCTAGCATGCATGATACTTCATCCTAAATTCCGCACTGTGTTAAATATACCATAGAACGTTGAGCACGACTTACACCGAAAAGGCCTAAAGTTCTCACCGATCTAGAGTCGGTTGGGAATTCGGGTTCGCCCTTTTTCCTGCAACCCTGTATCTGTTTCTTTTTCTTTTTTTTTTATTCACGCCCAACGATACAAAATCACGCCCAAGATTTTTTTTATTTAAACCGTCCTCCTTTTTGAGCTGTTTTTGGAGCGTGTGTGCGGAAAAAGGGTCGAATAAGTAAAAAAAAGAATTGCCAATAACACCAAGCCTGTTATAACCGAGCCAGGTTAATCGATTTAAAGTCTGCCCTTTGCTGGAAAAGCGAGAGCGATTTTTGTTTTTTTTTATCGTTTTCGAGGTGACCTAAACAAATTTTAAGAGAAAAACAAATGACCCGGATTTTCACTTTCCATCCGAATCGCTTAGTAAGCGGATAAACAGAAAGTAACGATTTGTTTACCTTCCTTTCCCTCGATACGGATTTGAATCGCTTCAAAAGGGATAATTCGTAAATGCAGCGCCGATAAAAATACCTTTCAAAACATCTATACCAAATTTTTCCGCGTGACACTTCAAATCGGACATCAGTCCAAGTACTTACGAAGTTACTTTAAATTTTAACTCATTTATATATAGCGATATCAATTTCAACCTCCCTTTGAAAAATCCCGTATTTACCTTTCTCCAACTAACCTGGGTTGTTATTTGAATAAATTAATAATATCCAAAGAAAAATGTGACTTCCTATATCTGCTTAAATATGGATGTTTGTATCCGTATATTTAATTGAAAACGAGCCACTTTCGCTTGCTCTTGGTAGCCAGAGTGGAGCGGTGGCTAAGGAATTTGTTACTTTTCAATGGAAATGCTTGGGTCGATTCCGACGCGGGGACTTGGCTGAATTTAAAATGAGGCACTTAAGGAGAAAGGTTTCGATGTTTTAGGAATGACCCTCGTTTCCCGCGGGTCGCCGCTTATAGCCAAGGCCAAAAGGGGTTAGTTTCTCTCCATCGATTGACCAAGTAATGTTTGGGTTTCTCTTAAGGTGGATGCACACATTGTCGTCCGCAACGTTCGTCCAATTAAAGTGACGTCAATTCACGTGGAAAGTAAGGAATTGCGCGAAATGCGGTAGATGTCGAGTAAATAATGAAATTTCACGTTAAGTCGGTCGCAAATTAGGCCTAGTACTTCTTAATTTTTGCAAAAAGTCGCGTTAACGCCTTAAATCTTTCGAACGACGACTAGAGACCAATTTGTGCATTTACGAGCGCGAACGTTTCGTGCAAAAGCATCACGCGACGTCAATACGTATCCGTTTCAGTTCTTACCTAACGCCAAGCTCATACCACCATTGACCAATACTTTCACGTGATATGTTAATACAAACCATGACTATTACCATAAAGTATACGTAGAGTATATACTACCATGCAGTCGAGTGATATTATACGATAGTTAAATTAAATATTTGTTTATAAAACAAACATATTTTCCGTGATCGATAACATCGTGTATGTTATGTCTAGATTTACCTTACGTCTGTTTACACTGGATAACTCCGGCCGAGTTTGACCAATGACCAGAAAACGCGTTTCAATCGAATGTTACAAGCCCGGTGAGCTATATAGCAAAGTGTGTTTACGCAATATTGGAATAGCCCCAGAGCGCTAAGACTATAAGCCAAAGGCAAACTATCGAGTCAAAATTGAGACTTACCAAACTGTAGTTGTAGTTCCCACTCAGTCTGCTACCCAACAAGGCGTCATACACTCAAGTATAGTTAGTATCACTAAATGAGAGAGAAAAATACTTTAATTAGTAACATCGTATTGGTAAATTAAGAGCGAAATTAGACCTTAATTGCAATCAATTAATGTTAAGCTTAAAATAAATTAAGGATTTATTAATTGTAGACCGCCCCTGGAGTGGGTAGAATATTCCGACTTTCCATTTTACAAAATTAAAATGTTCTTAATCTAAAATTGAAAAGGTTTTAATTGCGAAACTAAATGGGAAAACCACTCAAATCTTCCTTGATTAAACCCAATTTAATTAACTCCAAAAATTCTAGTATAAATCATTAGAAGTTCGAGTAGGGTTTCATGTCAAATTTTTAGGATTTATTGGTTGACCCATTTTTGGTTTTAGTTCAACTAAAATAAAAGTATTTACCACGTTTACTAAATTTTGATAACGAAAAAAGAAAAGATCTTTGTTGGAGGTTAATACCATTAGCTAGTGATAATCTTTCCCAAACAAAAACGCGATTTCCTCCGTAAAAAATATAAGAATAAAAACATAAAACGAGCAAACTCAGCACCATCATATAATCGTGATAAAACATAGTGTAAGCTACACAGGGTCGTGGAAACAGTCAAAATAATAGTCTACGGGTACAAGAATGCTTCGGGGCAGACGCCATTTATCCACATCCAAGCACATTCAAGGGAGGGAGGGAGAGAGAGAGAGAGAAAAGTGAGAGAAAACATAGAAAAGAGAAGATGAAAATGACCAGTTTTTTTTCTATACAGATGAAAAGGTACAATTTCCTGAACCCTAGTAGAGCAAAAGCTATAGAGGTTTAACCTACAAGTTGTTATAGACTCATAATAGATCAGTAGAGATAGTATTACACGTACCAATGGGACCCAATCCTAGCTAGTGCCTCATCTAACTCTAGGATTCCTGTAAAAGCTATCAAAGATTTTTGGACGACCGGGTCACGCGCTCATCCAACAGCCGGATTTCGCGCCAACTCGCGGAAACTTTGCTGTGAAAGCGAGATAAAGAAAGGCGAAAAAGAAGGTCCGAAAGACGATGGAAAAAAAGTTCTTTTTTCACCCTCCATCTTCCATCCACGCCTTCTTTTTCGTTTATACCACGGAAGAAGCTTCTCAACCCGAAGAAGAAGAAGAAGAAACGAAGATCTAGATATAGCTAAGCGCGTATTGATCCGTTAGGCCTAGCTTCGCTTTCCATCTACTCTTTTCTAGCTCTACGAGTCTTGCTTGTGTACAGTTTCTATACGCTGGAAAATTACATTCTCCAGTTCAGGCATCCCGAACGATACGGAAGCTAGATTTTCAAAAGAAAGAGGGGGTTGGAAAGATGCAAAGGGTGCGGATCTAAAAGTAGGAATATAAGGGAATATGTCCAGCGCCTTCTCCCAGCTTCCTCGGAAGCGCCGAAAAAGAACCTTAAAGGGGTAGTACCACTTTTCTTTTTAAGAGGCTAGTTTTGGTTGTAAAACATCTACTGAGTTATAAAACGACTTAAAGAAACTCATTCTTTTCGTAATATTAAACAGAACACGGATATTTGGATAGTACCTCATAACGTTGAAGTTAAATTTTGCTCTCCTGGTGACGTCATTAGGGGAGCGTTAGGAAATATTTCAGTGAGT
Organism: Phalangium opilio; assembly: GCF_054372755.1. Lineage (NCBI taxonomy): Eukaryota > Metazoa > Arthropoda > Arachnida > Opiliones > Phalangiidae > Phalangium > Phalangium opilio. Next base: position 1,277,409 of record NW_028324155.1, read on the forward strand.
AGTTTTCGAAAGCCGGGTTTTAAATAATTAATAAAAGAATAATAATATAAATTAAGGATTTACTGTATAAATATGTATTCTGAATCAAGAGAGATTTACTCTTTCAGATAGGAGTGTATAATTTAATTTTTGAAATTGTGTGCTGTCTCTAACCCTTTTAAAAGGAGAAGGCGGGACAAAAACGCGAATTTAAATGTTTATATTTTGTGCTAGGACTATAAGTCTATAGGATAGAACGCATAAATGGAAACGGCTTTTTGCCTTTTTTGGACCGACTTCTTTCTTATACGGAGGCTTTTTAGCTTACCTACGTTTTCAAGGTACCTTCATGCATCTTTTCCAACTCGGAAAATACTACAGTAAGCCCTTCATTAGAATATACGCTCTTTGGGTGAATTTTTCTCGGGAGAATAGACGGATTTTTCCCCTTCTATCTCTAGACACTCTTTTCCTTTTCTTATTGGGGAAATTCTTTTGTTAAAGTTGGTTCGTGATTGAATAAATATTAAACAGGTGGTGCGGCTGGTGGTCGACGAAATAAGATTTGTTGGGGATTTTAATTTAATATAAGTTGAATTCAAGTTAAAGGGGTTTTATCCTAACGTTGCCTTCCGGGTTTCCGCATCAAGAGTCGACGGAAAATTGGATATTTAGATTTTGGCCAGATTAAATGTTAATGCTCAACGTTTTGAGTAGGTACTACCGAGTGCTAAAAAATTTAAAATACAATCATTTTGGTATTGACCTACAGGAAGACATTTACAATTTTTTCCATCCCTAAAGATGGAGTTGGACTACGAAAATCTCAAGGGTTTTGTTGATTAGTTTATCAACACGTAAATTTGAAATAAAATTGGCTTCCTTGTTCGCACTTAACAAATAGTCAAGTGGGCCTTTTACGGATAATTCAATTCAAGTCTTATTCTCCATTCAGACATTTGCAAAATTCATCTCTCATTTGTGCAATCCCCAACCAATCTATCCAGTAACAACTCGTTTACATCAACGAATCGTTTAATCGATAAAAACAATGAGAAGTTTCTTGGAAAGAGGGTTAAAGGTGCTGAGGTTCTTAACAAGAAAGGGTTTAGCGCCAAAAGAATTTCGGATGGGTTTTCCCAAAATCTAATTAACACAATCATCTTGAGTTTCTCCCGTTGTGGGATAAGTAGAAAAGAGAAAATAGAAGAAGAAGAAGAAAAAGAGTTGACTCAAACCGAAGAGTCGATGGGAGGTGGTGCTTACAAAACCTTAAACATTCGCGACACAATCCCAGCTAGAACTAGAGAAAAAAAATAAAATCAAAACCTCCCTAAAACCCTGTAAGAAAGGTATCTACACCCCCGTGAGAAGTACAGAAAAAGGTTACATGGGGAGGAGGACAAAATTACTTTTAAGGTGCGGAGATTCTTTCGAGCTATTCCGAATCGTTTTTTATCGTGACTTTTTTTCGCTTTGCACGAAATGCAGACTCCCACCTTTTATATTATTTCTTTTTTTCTTTTTGGTGTTTTTTTTTCTCACAGTTGTACGCCGTACCGGGAAAGAACCCGCGAAAATAATTCCAGAGACGGAGAAAAAAAAGAACAGAGAGAGAGAAAAATAAAGCCGAAAATAAGAAAGAAACCTTGATGAATGCCTTTTCTGCAAATTTGGGGACTTTTTCTTGCTCCTGTTCGTTTTCAAGCCTCTGATTCTCGCTTTCTCTGTCTTACACACAACTTGGGAGGAACAAGAGGTGAAAAAATAATACGACTAAGGAAGGAAGGAAGCCAGGAACGAACGTTGAAAAAAAAGAGGAAAGGAACCGACACAAACCAAGAACCTTAGTCTCGAGATCAATCTTTAACGTTTCCCGACACGTTTGCTGCATGGTCCAAGAACGGAGGCGGCAGCGGCGGTGGCGCGAAAGGCGGAAAACTTCTTTTTTCATTAGTGGTAAGTCATTTTCGTTCTTTCGATTCGACTGATTGACGAAGAACAGAAGAAAACCCTCTTTTCTTTTATCCCAAAATTTGCTATTAAAGGCTTTGCATTGTTATAGGATAATACGAAATTGATAGGGATAATATGGGGATCATTTTTTCAGTTGACCTAGCTCTTACGGTTCAGTTCAATTTAGTTCTTATACTTCAAAAAAATGTAGGTAACTATCCTAATCTTAGAGGTTCATCCCTGAATAAAACGTTATATTAAGGCCTTTTCAGACGGTATAACGTTTTTGACTCATTTAGATGAGTCAACTTGAGTTGAGTAAACCACCAAATCAAAAATTTATCACTGACCAATTTTTGCTTACTCAACTTTTTGAGCCATTTAGTTGAGTCGTCTGAAAGGGCCTTAACTGAATTAAGAAAGTTGGTATTTCTTGCTATCTTCAAAAACCGATTCCCGTATCTCTTTATTATAAATAAAACACGATATTGCTTATCCGGGAACTAAATATTAATGAATTATACTATGAACGAATCCATTCAGTACACTGGCGTGTCCGCAATATTTACTAAAGTACACTATTACGATTTATCTATACCATTCTTGCTAGTTCTAAGAAATTCAATAAAAAAATCTATATTACATATTTTTTTTTTCTTTTCGAAAAAGTAAAACATATTTGACCACAACGTTCGGTTGTCCCGGGAGGCAACAAACGAGCTATAATATACGAAAAGGATACATTACAACCCCTTTTTTTCGCATGACCCAACCGGAGTTCGGCCATTTGTGTCGTATAAATAATCCATTTCGATATGAGAACTAGTGGGACGGGGGTTACAGATACAACTTGCAGTATACCTTTCATATCTTAGTAATATAAATATACGAGAACGATTTCTTTTTCCTTCAAATCATGCGAACACAGAGGGAACCACCCCGAAACATTCGGAAATGGGCAATAATAATAACACTAAAGAAAAATTCAGACCAATGAGTTCCCATTCGAACTTTTTTTTTTGCCTTCAAGGGATCGGACACTGCGTGAAATTTAGTGGTATCTCCAAACATTATCTGTGATAGTTTGTTTTCTCTTTGGGGATTTATTTTGCGGTTCCTCCAGTGTTGCCAGACCGTTGGTAAGCCAAGAGCAAGGCTAGCAATTCAGTTTGAATCAGTATAAGTATAACCAACTTGGCTCACATGGGATCTGACAACACTGCACTGAAGTTATCCCACGAGAGAGAGAGAGGGGGAAGGAGTTTTCTTTGCCCCCTTTAATTAAAATCTATCTATAGTATCTTAATATCGAAATCCCGATTAAAATTAATTATAAATTTGAAAATATCTCCTAGTATTTGCATTGAAGTCTAAAATCTCCCCAAAAATATTTTCTACTATTGCAAAGAGGGGTTCAAATTACATTTTTAATATTTCATGACTTCGATCGAAGTGTCCGATCCCTGAACGTGTTTTCTTGCCCAATGTATTGATACTATGTATTTTTTTTCCTTGGGCGGATTTTTTTGAAAATCTTTAGAAAGAAAAATCGACATGAGGCTCTAGTGGTTCTACAAGGTTCAATTGCAGCTAGCACGAGCCCGCACCCCATGCAGATGGAAGGAAAAAGGAAGGAGGATTTGAAAAAGGAGTGAAAACGAACAAGAAAGAGAAAAAAATGGGAAGGAAAAGAAGGTTTTCGTCCAAAAAAAATATGCATATAAAGGGAACATTTCCGATCTTTCTACTATGCTAGACTATACGCGCGCGCTGGGTTCTCATGGTTGCCATCTTCTAGAAACGATTTTTTCCGTCTCTGGCCGAAACATCTCGGGTATATCTCATGAATTTTTCATGAGTAGATCGGTGTCCCCGTTTGACATGGCGTTTACCCCAAAGGTTTACCCGAAGAAAAGGAAGGCAATGAGCGTTCCCCCGGAACCGTAATCGTTAAAGAAAAACTCACCACTACGTTTCTGTATATATACTTCTTCTTCTTCTTCATACGATGACGAGGATATAAATATATATATATACATAAAAAAATATATATACGCCCGTTGGTTTTGTGTGTGACTGTGTGGTGGTGCGCGAAGTGAGGGGTTATTGCAATGGGGTTAGTCGTGTCCTGCGCATTTCGTTTTCTTTTATACCAAAACGAAACCTTTTCTTCTCCGTGCAGAGTTTGGCGAGGTGTTGAAGTTAAACTTTGGGGAAATGATATCTCAGTTAACACCTACTAATTTTATATTAACTATGGTTTTAAAAATTGTCAGATTATTAATTATTATAGTCTAATCCACCTCGTATTGCCAGTAATAAAGCTTTCTTTACGCGATCTATCGCTACAGTTGTCATTTCAAGATGAACTATAGACACATTCATTTAAATGGCAACAATTCCGTCGTTTGCTAGGCTTGATAATCGATTAGTTATGACTGGAATGTCGTTGACACTATCACGTCACAAATACACACAAATCAAGCTTGGCATACGACGGATGTGCCGCCTTTGAAATGTGGGATGGGCTTATACGTTGACTGTAGATGAATAATACAAAGGAGCCATAATAGTTATCACCCTTGGCCTGTGTCCAATGTATTTTAATGAATATTGAAGCCTAAGTGTTTCCTATTTTGTGACCAATTGTATTTCGCTGCTAAAATGTGTCAGGACACAATGTCGTGGCACTTCCCCAAGGTTTAACTTATAATACCTCGCTCGACCTTCATCCGGAGTCCGCCCATTGCAGCTAAGGTTTTCTGTATAACTGGAAAAGGGTCTTGAACAGGCTGACCTCTCGCGAATACGTGATTTTCATGGTTCTTTAGATCCGCGAGTGATTCGAATGGCGGCACCATGTCTCGAACTTATTCACCCAGCTCCCATCTATACGCGAAACTATCTCCGGTACAAAGCAAACCCAGAGAATGAGGAGGAAAATTTCTCCATTGGTACATTTGGTCGGACCACTTTCACGCTCGACCCCAAAAACCAACTAAACCCCCTTCCCAATATACCCAAAGACGTAAGTAACAACGATGCGTGGTGAAATGTGGTGCATTGGAAATACACGAAGGACGAATCAAAATACGTTTGTTGAGGGAGAGAAAAAAAAAAGTTATATACTTATAAAAAATATATATCAAAACTTATATAATATAGTCGCTCTTCGAATTGCTCCCACCAAAATGTTCCGGAACTGTTTCATTTTCTTTCTATTTCGTTTGGGGTACGTTTTGTACATATTTGTTATAGGTATTATAGTCGAAAAACATGCTATTAAATTTGATTCATTTTCTAAAGTATGTCTCGATTTTTAAATTTTTTTGTTAAGTCAAAAAATACGCTATGATTTCTGTGTTGATTTCTTATAGTATTATACAATCTTTGAGTTTGCAGCCCCTGTCCTCTCTCAATACATAGTAAACTGAAGACACAACACTCAAGTATACTTAGCATCATTGGAAAGAGAAGCAGAATGGGCTAAATCTTTTACAAATTCTGACGTCACAGAGTGGAGATACAAATAAATAAGAAATGCTTTTTTTTCCTTTTTCTTGAGACCAGAGCCTTGCAACTCTCAGTAGGTATGAATATTTAAAATTCATTATAGATCTGCTTAGGCTCACGTAATTTCCTAACTCAATTAACTAGACTTAAATGAATTATTTGTTTTCCTTAATAAATTTGGTACCCATCAGAAACAGCAAATAATTTCCCCATAGAGTTATTAAAAACCTCTAATTAAAATGATATGGAAATAAAAAAACTTACCCTTTTTAAAATGAACTAGGCCTAGTAGGTCTTCCGGTTGATTCGATGCCACGTGTCTGACGCCCATCCGGAGAAAATATTCCGCGATCGACGAAATATCTTTCCCCCCAGCTTTGAATACATTTTCCTGAAAATAAATTAAAACAGATTATTATTATTAAATTATTAAATAATTAACCTAATAATAATTAACGTACTAAAATAATCTGTTATTTGACCTATTAAATTGGAAAGATAAAATTTACCAAGAAAACTTCGTCAATGCGGTCGGAGAGGAAAGAAAAAGCGGCGCTTCACACGAGACAATGAAATTAAAATGCCCAATTAATTATTACGCAACGTAATCACATAGAGGGCGCACCAATATGTCTTAGATAATATTTAATGAACAGTTTTGGCGGGAATTACGAAGGCGGTCTTTTACGTGGTCAGCGCAAAGTGACTCTTTTGAAATGATAAAAATACGATTTTCTGATGACTTTTAACCATTTTCATAATACGCTTTAGTAGGTATAAATATAAAGCTTATTTTTGGACGAAAAGATGAAGTATTGCACTTCAACTTCGTTAAGTTTAGGCCTAACTTGGACATGAACTTTTATGAGAAATTGAAAAACACGTATGATTTTTGTTTCTCGTGCCTAACTTGAAAGATCTTAGACGTTTTCATATACGATAAACAATTATTTTACCGAACTGTTTGATACCAATAAAACCTCCAAAGCTACTTAAAGTTTAGTTTCAACTCTAAACATCCACAAATAAGAACTAAAGGTTAAAACTTAATCTAAATTCAGGCTTATCAATATAGAATAGCATTCTTTTATTTCTCGCAATATTTCACTCTGAGACAGCACTGGGGTCTGCAATATAGATCGAATCCGCGGTGTGGCGATAAAGGTTTTTAAACGGAACGTTCTTCCGGCCGAGTCTACCAATACTATACCAAGAGCTTTGGGAAGGTTGAAGGTGCCCTTTGGGGTATATCATCCATTTGAAAAGCACTTAAGATTGCAAAGAAGACCGTGGTACTTTTTTTTCTAAGAAAAAGAAGGTATACCGAAGAAAAAAGTTCGGTTTATACCTTTATACCTCCATATAGGAAAGGTATTTTTCTCTTTCTCGGTCTTCCAACTTTCCAGTTTCTCTTTTGCTATCAAAGTATTGTTCAAGATAACTTTCTACCGCGTTCGAAGGCGAGGGAGAATTATCTTTAAATGGCTATATATAAACTATTGTCGCCGCCTAATATTGTAGTATCAATTTAAGTGAAAACTTTCTTCTTTGGCTTTCTTTCGAGTTTCGAGTAAAACGAAATTTCCTGAGAATGACTCTCGTTTCTTTTCGCAGTCCCATCGGACGCACCTGTATCCCTACTTTATAGTTTTAAAGGTTAGAATAAAATACAAAGCAAAAGGGAGCGAACTTGGAGCTGAATAACATCCCAAATGAATAGTTCAATACGCGTACTAGCGTCTTACCAGATTTAAAAGCGTGCTTAATTTTGGTTTCCTGGAAACTTTAGAGTGATATGGACTCTACAGGCAATTTCAGTCGAAAACACGTGTCTATACTAGAGCTATTTTGCTTCAGAAGGAAGGGAATTGAATGTTAACGCCGAGAACAAGTCTGCTACTGCTTTCCATAGAAGTATTCTATTGAAATCGAGGCGAGTTATACCACTCTACAGCAAAAAATGGGGGGCGCACCCGATGTTCGTAAAAATCCTTCAGCAGCTTATAAAATCTTAAAAATTGAGAAAAAATGGATGGTAGGGTGAAAACTATTATAAAGGAGAGATTGAGGGGGACCAGCTATGAGCAAGAGTTGATAAAAATAAGTGCCCGGATTCAAAAGTTCGAGTGAGTGTACATAGTGATTTCACTATGTACAGTTTCTGTTTGTACATCTATAGAAAACCTGATTTCTATAGCAACACGGACTTTTAATGCATTTTTAAAACGACCTCAATTTTGTATTTACTCTTGATAAGGGTGGTGGGTGGGAGAGAGATGGTGGTAGCTAGAGGCTCTTTGCAAGGACTGCATCTTCCAAATATTAAAACCAGGGCTGCGAAAGATTCTTAGTTTTGTAAAAAAGGAGATGACTAAGGAGAAGCTATAACACCCAGCGCGCCATGCCAAGCACTTTCCTATCAGCGAGTTAAAAAGAGAAAAAAAGGCTTAACACGCGGAAGGAGTCGTTCAAAATTGATTTATAATGGAAACCCGCAGCAACAGTATAACCCATTCGCTTCAGCCGCAACTGATCTGACGTTTGCAAAAATCGCGCCAAAGAGTCGGTAAATGGCGGGAAAAAGAAAGAGGATCGAGTCACGGAAAGCCACAGATACAAAATCGAAACGATATATACGTCCTACTGTGAAGCTGAGATTCAAAGTTTCTAACAATTCAGCATTCGTTCTCAACTTTTCAACGTATACAAAAATTATCGGGGATTGTACCGGTACACTGCTGAAACTTAGCCTAGCATCACAAAATGTCATTCTTGGCTATACCTGTTCCGCGGAGGATGAAAAATGTCCCGGTTCAGATCATCCAAGACACTCACTGTCAGTATTTTTCACTCCTACATGAAAATAATTCTTAAAATTGGCGTTTGAGAGGCAGCTTGACGGGTGTTGGAAAATAGGAACATGATTTCATACTCTCCTTCATTCATGATGCTCCTAATTTTTTTCTTCAATTTATGATTAGAAGTATTAATTCTAAAAAATATTGTGGAGCTTAGTTGAAATTCCAATTTCATTTTGTCACTCCAGGATAGCTACCGTAATGAAATACACGCGGTTTTTTAAATAAATGGATTAACTATTTTATATTTTCCTTAGTTTAACACTAAAAATGCGATGCTCTGAAAGAAAACTACAAAAGTTTCGTATCATAATTCTTGGAAAAAAATGTAAAAATAATTACAAATGAAAATTGAAATAAAACTCGGGATAATCCCGCCGTTAAAAACACTTGGAAAACTGTAAGGCGTGGTTGTCGCAATCTATTACGAGATTGTGGGGTGAAGAAACCAAATGGAAAACGCCAACCCTTTTCATTTTTATATTCCCGAGTGTGGAAGAAGAAGAAGCGAAAAATCTCTAGGGCTAGATTGCCTACAGGGATATTAGGTCTTCCACGTTATAAAGAAATTTCGAGAACAGAACGATGAACTCGCGTGAAATGAGTTATTACAAGCGAGCCCGCCTAGCTAAGCCATATAGCTTGAGCGAGAAAGCCACCTCGTCACAGTGTAAAATTGTTAAAACCGATAAACCGAAGTGAAAGTGTGGAAATGATTAAATTTACAGTACTGACTTGCAGATTTAGCGGTGTGAAAATAAGATCTTTTAAGGCTTTCGCTAAAAATATTACTCATGCTTTCCAAATGTACAGGTTAAATTTCTAACAAGTTCTTCTGAACGATATTAAAGTGGCCAACGTCTGAAATGCCATTCTTTTTTATTGAACGATATTTGGTTAAATAAAATGTTAGAGCTTTTCCATATTAAAAGATATGCAGAAAAACCTCGAGGATATCTATATTTTAATAAATGTATTTTGTTAATGCATGGATGGCTCGACGAAATAAAATATATGAAATAACGAAAACAATTTAGAATTTTGCGCGAAGCCTACTTCGTTCGTAACGTTGTCATAAAATTAAACAAAGTTTTATATATGTATCAAGAAAAAATGGGATGGGATCCACATTAGGAAGGGACTTTACTTCAAGTTACAGGCTTCGATAGGGTATAAAGAAAAAGTAGTTCTAGAATTTACTTATTCCAGAGGACGGAGGAATAAAAAATAGAAAAAAAGGGGGGGCGACAGAATTGTCGTATAAAGAAGTTGGTACGGGGAACAGTAGAAGCTAAGGTATAGTTGGAAGAGACGCGCGATATAGGACTCGGGGAAGTGGATATACTTAAGAAAAATATATAGGAAATAATACGTTTCATCTTTTTCCAGAGCTGCAATCAGAAGAAATACCCCGAGGGTCTAGATAAGAAAAGGAAATATAGGAAAGCGCATTGCACGAACGGCCCGTTGCTCTATGCGAAAGAAATTCGCTCGAAAGGGGCTCTAAATTGTTTTTGGCCCTGGGACACACACGAAAAATAAAAAAAAAACGCTCCACCGATACTACAATCCTCGCTACTTTTTCTTCAGTGAAGAACTAATCATACTTTTAGCGGTATTATATTATAAAATGTTAAATAAAAACATTATTCCCTAGCTAGACTCAAAATTACAAAAGCTACAAACTTTAAGTTTATATCGATAATTTTTTTTAATTATATTCAGATGCCTTATTTATGTAATATAATATAATGAGTCAGTGTTTAATATATTTAAACTCATTTTTTAAGATAATTTTAAAGTTTTGTTGAGCAGAGGTTTTTTTTATTTTTTGGTTCGACTCGTTGAGCACCGATGCATTGCGGGTGAAGATTTCTACAGGGGCGTATTGAAAATACATTGAGACTTTAACGCCTATATGTTGGCTTCTCTTTTTATCTCGCTTAATTTTTTTCCTCTTATATTCACTTTGAGATTTTCGTAAACAGCAGTGTGGATAATGCATTTAATTATTTGCAATAATTATTCTCTCGTAAATTCGTACCTTACTAATTATATTTTTAATAAAACTCAAATACAGTTCGGTTTCTCTTTAAAACTATTTCCTTAATTGTTTGTATGGCGCTCTTAAATTCCAGCGACCAAAAAGCATTTTATAATAAAGCCACATATCGATTACAGCGAGGTTTTTTTTACTTCAAAGGGGGTTATATAGTTTTTGATATAATAGCGTTCCAACAAAACGTTGTTACTCGCCCCTTTCACGGAGCGCGAGTGAGTGAGTGATATTACCATTTCTCCGCTTAACGATTCCGCTTCTTAATGACTCGCGTTTTAGGGTTTACATTAAGGGAAAACACGCTTTCTACATACCCTAGTAGTATTCTAGGGTAAAGGTTTCCACCCTAATAACCTATAACATAATCTCGGATAGAGCTAGATTTACTTCATTGTTTTATTTTTATTTTTAATGGTCGCGAATGATGACCAAAGGGGAGATTCCAAAATCTAGTGAATTGTTTGCGGACGTAAATATAATATAAATGTTGTGTTAAAGGGCGAATATGGATTCTCAACGAAGGGTCGGATATTTATGCGCGTTTATATACGAGACACTTTGAAACTGTTTCTGAACTTTAAGGTCAAAGCGTAAAATTGTGGAATGAAATGTACCATTTATAGAAAACTAGTAGAAATGGTTTTCGACGTTACATTGATAACACTGGTTTGAAAATGATTAAAAAATTAGATTTTTCTTGTCGCCATCTTCCAAGATGGCTGAGGATTGTGACAATGTGTCTTAATGAGCAACTATTCACTTAATAACGTCCCAACTTCCTACAACTTTTATAGATATACATCTGTAGCTTGAATGTAAAGAAGAGATCCGAAGAAGCCACTGGTTTTATGCAGCATATAATGGAACAAAAGTTCCTATGTTCTAATTTTGATTTTGTAGCCATTTTTGAGTTCAGATGTTGCGTAATGATAATCCTAATAAAATGTCCGACCCTTCGTAATAAAGTTATTAGAGCGTGTTACACGAAACTTTGATTCAATGTTAAATAAAGCTAAAAAACTTGCAATTCTGCATGGCAAAATTCAGAAGTAACCCAATTCAATACCCAACATAAAATGCAATAATTTGTTTGGCATAAATGAATAACAAACTTTATTGCCGCTGTAACTAAGAAAAGCAAACAAAACTAAACAAAACTAGTGCCCCAGAAGTAGCATTATCCTGATCGATCTAGTAAAAGCATAGAAGTATACACACTCAGTGAGAGTATGTTTGTTTAATTTCTCCATATGGTCGTTGCGTGATTTTTGCCAATTGACCAAAAGGGAGCTAAGCTAATGCTTTGAATTATGGATTGACGGACGGTGGCAAGGAACGCGCGAGCCTTTGCTTTGGAGGATGTTATGTTTAACGTACCACCGCGGTTAGTAATTAGTCAGGGGTTGACGGTATAACGCGACTCTTGGAATTACCTACCCCCTTTTCGACCCCCATTCGTTATCCTACGAGAGTAGTTTCGGCATTGGGAGCTATTAGAGCTAAGGAACGCTTTTGAAGTGACAATAAAGCATCTAGAGAGAGAGAGAGAGAGAGAGAGAGAGAGAGAGAGAGAGAGGGTGGGTTCTAGCTCTCTCAAAACGGAGCTATAGGCTAAATATTTAATGAAAGTCGACAATCAAGTGCAATCTTAGAATATCAAAATTGTTTGGTCAAGCGAAAATGCTCCCCGAAATCGCTAGAGAAAGGAACATTCAAAAGATTACAAAAGATGAAAAGTGGGTGCGCGAGGCTTAGACTGTATATATGAATTTATTAAAATTTTGCCATAATCGTCGATGACAAACTGAATTTAACGCGGATGCGAGTTTCTCGAGGGAACTATGCAGTAATTATGTATAATCCCTTCGCTGTGCTAGAAATGCAAGACCCCTGATCTAAGCCGATAAATGAATTGCGTCTCATAGATAAAACCTCCCAATTTAACTTTCTCAACAGCGATAGGGAGAGTGAAAGTTTTATCACTTACAGTATCGTGTGTTTTTGAAGAAGAAAATTGAGATCTTTGTTTTTGTTTAAATTACCTTTCGTTTTAAGACCAGACGGAAGTCTAGACTATAATTCTCTGGGTTTTCCTGAATGGACATCATTTCTAGCAACGTCAGGCAAACTTAAATCAAGAATTTATTATAGAGTTGACAATGGGAATTGTTATTGCGCCGCGATGATATAAAAATAAAAGGTGAAAAGAACTTGTATCACATCATTTACTGACATCAAGCAAGTTTCATCCTTAAACATGCAGTCGAGAAGGAGAGATAATAATTTCCTGTTTTAACTACTCTAACAGCGTGTAACCATCTTCCAGGGATCTTCCTATGCTACTGCTCAAGCGCTAACTTATTCAAGGAATCGTCCCAAGCGAATAATATAATTAGACGTAATTCGAGTTTGATAACAATGTTCAAAAGATTAAGTTCCATATTCTAGGAAGATTTCAACAAATTCTTGGTATATAGTGGTACGCTTTTAATTAAACACTAATTTCGGCCGTATATAAGTTGGTTCGGGATAAACACTCTTCTCTATATTAATCTTGAAAATTTCCCCTCTTATATACGATGATGCGGCTTTCATCTTCTCTCTCGTGGATGGAAAAGAAGATGTCCGTCCGTTTTGCGGTGTAACGCGAATTAATGGAGAAAATATTCGCCAAGCCGTTTCTATTTCAGTCCGTACAGGAGGAGACCGTGTTGAATTTTACGCCCGTTACACTCGAGATAAATGAGGAGGAAATGCTAAACTCTCAGATAACTAAGAAATAAATATAGGTGCGTCGTCTAGTCTGCTGCTACGATATTAAAATTATACTCAAATCTTATTCGAAAAATCAATCATAATTTTAGAGAAAAATTATCGTTTCAAAATATGCTATATTTAGGATCCAAACTATGGATGATTATTATTTAAAGGGAGAGTCGAAAGATAACACACGTTTTTTTTACTTTTCTTACTACAATTATCTCTGCTTTTAAATTTATTTCTTTATGGTAGATTTCTGCTTTAAAAGATTGATATCAATCAATGTAACCAAAAGGGGATAATAGAAGAAGGATGACACTTTGTATCCTTTTAAAACTTTAGTTATAGAACATGATTTTTCCCAGGCTAACCTTTTTTGTTTGCTCTCCCGCTCATCAAACTTAATTTAGATGGGCATCGCACCGTGCTAGGGTTAATTCTATAACTGTTTGGTACTAAATACTCAGCAATCAACCCACAAGCCTTGATTGTCTTGATGTGGGACAAAAATCCACAAGCGCATGCGTTTTGGTCAATAGTTAATTAAGCGCTAATAGAGTATTTATCGCGTATGCATGTGATTCGGTTTAGTAACCTTGCTCCAAATGTAAAATGATGTTGGGAAGAATCAGGTTACAATTACCCAGATTTGTGGTAGGTATACTTCTCTTGAAGAGAAGTATAATATACTTCTTTGCACAACGTACTGTTCCATTTACTCTTCAACATGAATACTCATCTGAAAGGATGCACGTGGCAAGATTCGAAGGAGGTTCGTAGGTAATAACATATCTGTAAGATACGTTTAAAAAAAGGAGAGGGGCTGTTCTCAGCGGTAAAGAAAACTCTTAAGAAGTATATAAGGGAATGAGGGATGCGGGGGCGTAGATATAGATAACGCGAGAGCGTGTTAGGAGAATTCCGCCTTAAATAGGGTCTCTGGCGCTGAACGCAATTTCCGTCGTAGGAAGGCGATTATTTAGAATAGGCTCGACATAATGGCGCACTAGGAAAGGAGAAGCCAGCCCAAAATGTTTCGTTTTTTGTGCAGGGGGAAGGCCTACCCCAGAAAAAAAGAGTATATAGCTCCGTATTCTTAATACAGTATACCGGTATAGGCGTAATCCGAAGAAATAAGAGAGCAGGAAATAACCTCGGAAATATTTTAGTTACGACTCGGACGAAGTAAAAAGAAAATCACCGCACGGCGCGCCAACTGAAAGTGTTAGAATGAGAAGAAAAAAAGTTATTTTTCCCCCCAAGTTTTTTAGTCTTTATGGAAATGAAGGTTTTATTTATAGAAATTGCGGTTCGTGTTATTATATATATAAAAAGAAAGCCTACTTTCCCCTTTTTTCCATTCGACGTCGCGTTAAGTGTATTAAAAAGATTCAAAAGGATTCAGAGAAAATAATAGAAGAGAGAAAAAGTACTTTCTCTAAAAACAAACATGCTGCATGGGGCATCGCGTTGTAGAAGCCATTATAACTTGCAAAGAAATTTATCAAAAAAAAAATCCATTCCTCAATTCTTTTTTTGTCTGGTCCTAGGCTAGGTTTAGTGAGTGAAACTTTGCATATAAGCCTATAGGCAAGAATTCGTTTATGAAGTGAAGCTGGAAGAAAAATCTCAAACCTATTGTTTCTTTACCTGATGGAGGATCTACCATGCACCATTCAGGGACCTTTAATTAAAGTCTGGGGGAATGCTGTTTGCGCATGCACGATCGACACCACCGTCCCTTTAAAGTAATTTTGGCGCTGAGGAAACAATAGGCCTAAATTTTCCTCAGCCTGTTTAAGTTGTGGGGGGGGGGGACGAAAAAGGCGCGATATATAGGCCTAAATGTCTGGCGAAAAGTTCCCGCACTCTTCGCACGTCGATCCCTATGAATATGGCGCGAGCTAAGAGTGTATAGAGTTTCCGGAGCAAAAGCTGTTGTGCAAAATCAATATCAAATCGGTTCAATTAAACCACGGCACCAACAAGAGAGAAAGAGACGGTGAAGCTGGAGGCGGGAAAAATTGAAAAGGATTCTTTAAAAGATCTTCATCGTCTGAAACAATTACTATCCACTCTGCAGAAGCGGGTTAAAAAGCAAGAGGGTGAGCTAATTAGCCGGAAAAGATCTTTTCGAATTAAACCAACATTCCCCCGACATACTGATTCCCAATAATTGAAAGGTTCGTTTTGGCTGCCACGAAAAAAAAAATATAGAAAGAAAACGCGGGAAATAATAAGTCTCTTCCCGCCAAAAGTTTCAATCGAATTTCACGCCATTATCTAATAGAGCGAAACTCATTTTCCCGCACGTACGCGGATAATACTAATTGAGCATCCACCCACGGAAAAGATGACTTTTAAATATATAACCTTTTTCTCTATCAATAAGTTGACCTCGTCCAAGTCATTCCCTGTGCACACCCTGACAATAATTTTCTACCAATTCGTAGAACCTCTAGCGCTTACGTACTATGCAATATAACTAGCCTTCTGGGAGACGTTTTACGCTTGGTGGAATTCGAGTTGCTCCGTGGTTGCTCGGAGTAGCCAGGACAGAAAAAAAGGGGAGCAAAAACGGGGTGATCGAAGTCTGTTATTAGGTTTTTTTGCACTCTAACGACTCCTCTATAAGGTTCTGGACTCGGGCAAGGAGGAGAGGAATTGTAGAAGAAAGAGTATAGAGAGTCGAGCGGGGCAATTACCCGATAATGGATTTCTAGCTATTAAGGCTAATAAAAGAGGTCCTTTTTAATTTTACACGGAATTTTTCCGTTTAAAATTTAAGAAACGGCACCAAAACCCCTGTCCCTGTCCCTGTCCCTGTCCCTGTGCCGGACGCGTCCGCGAAACGAACGCTTACGATAAGAGAGGGAAACCGGTCGCGTCCGCGAAACGTACGCTTACGATGAGAGAGAGAGATCGCTAGCGTACGCGGTGGCGATACGAAGCTCCGCGTAGAGAGAGAACTGCCTGCCTGGTATATTAGTGAGAGGGGGAAGAGGGAGAGGGGGCATCCCGCTCGGAGAGAGAGGAAAGAAAGGTAGTTTAAATCTCGCGGGCTTTTTTGAGTGAAGGGAAACAAGATGATAATTTTCGTGCACTACTGCACTTTTTTAATTTTACACGGAATTTTATTCCGTTAAAATTTTAGAAACGGCACCATGCGCGTGATACATCAGAGATTATGCTGAATGGTTAGGTTAGGTTAGGTTAGGTTTCGTAAAATAGAGGGGACGGTTTACGGTCATAGTGATTTCTGGTTTAGGGGATCCAGGATTTGGTTTTAGATACATTATTTGATTCGTATGGTTTTGAAAAATTATACTTTAGTGGGGTGCACAATTTAGTTTCATTAATATTATTTGAAATGTGACGTTATTAGAAATTAAGGGGATACACGATTGCGTTTCAGAAATGTTTTTAGTTGTACGATTTATTGGAGATCAACTATACGGGGGGTCACGTGAGCCGTGTAAAATTACTATTAAGGCCCAGCCCTTGGGCCATCTTGTTTTTCTAAGGATTCGTCTATTTCTCGTATATGGACTATAAGGACTACTTTCCTTGTACCAATTCATCAACAGGTCATATTAAAATGACCTACTATTATCAAAAGACGTAGTTTAAGTGATCCATAAACATTAACGAAATTGCTAATCAAGACAAATTTACATCACTGACTGATCTTGCCTTATGCAACCTAGAGAGCTAAGACTAGAGTCTTCATCCGCTTACTTGACAGGCCTATTACCTTCTGTCAAAAACTATTCAAAGGGTTTAAGCAACTACATAAACCACAAAGGTAGTCGACGCGGACCGTCAGTAACCCAGCATCACCTTGGGTGCCCCATGAGGACCATGGCTAAAACTTATTCCCCGGTCAAAGCCGTAGATGTAGGGCTTTGTCTTTGGGCAGTCAAGCGTAACCCCGTGAACTTGCCAGAGGGAAGAAAACTTTCAAGGGGTATGAGAGGTCTCTCTCTCTTAATTTCTTAAGCCGCTCCCATCGGGTTGACGGCTTGACTCATCTTAAATAAACATTCTTATCGCAATTAAAAGTAGTTAAAAGCGCGTATAAACGTCTAAGAAAGGAATTCATCGGACGGAAAACCTATAAACACTCTTCTCGACTTGTAGAAAACATCAACGATGAAGAAGAAAAAGCGGTAATCAATCTTGGGAGAAAATCCAACTAGGTACACCGATGGTCTATAAGATGGGAGCGCGTGATTTGCGGGAGGAAAGTAAAGGTTGGGGTCCCCGAACAGCTAGGGTAAGAAAAGAGGGCCCAGATTATACCTTTGGCCGTCACTTTAATGACCAATTCCCGTCACTTTAACGGCTATCGATAATGCGTTCATTTGACGTCTCGCCAACCCCAGCACACGCGGCTACTTCCTCTCGAAGCTGCTGAGAGTAGTGGGTACCTCTTTCCTTTTAGCCTTTTAGACCTCGTTGAGTTGGCCACCCCCAGGTAGTCTTCATCCCATGGGAATTATCGATATGTTCGGGGCCAAGTAGGCCCTATAAAATACCCGAGAGAGAAGACAATGGGTCCATTCATTGGTTGAAGCGGAGAAACCTATACCTTTCTGGCTCAATGGTAATTAAATTTCGAAATACTGATCCATATTATTAGCCAAACATTATTCAGATCATTCAGTATTACTATGACACATCCCTACGTGAAATACTGGCATAGAAATCTCATATACCAATTGAATTTGCAGCCTTGGTCTATATCATTTTAAAAAACTTTAACCCTAATAAAACTTCACATCTATTTCTTGAAAATGTTTACATGGATGTTCTTCTATACTTTTTCAGCATCTTGGACAACCAGAAAGCAACCAACGGGACCAGAATTATCCCAGTCGTTCCAAGCCTCTTAAAGAGTATAATTTTAAATAACGTTATATGGCTTAATCAAAACGACATGCTTTGATATTTACGTAAATAAAAATAAACGTCTTTTATTAGCGTCAAAACGCGATATTGAGAATTAATGGGATTTCTGGATGGATTTCTATTCAATCTAAAGCGGCAAGGAGATGAGGAAGGAGAGGTTTTTGGGGAGAAGACTCATTCGGATTCATTATTCAAAACGGCACCGTGGCGAGACAAATAAAAGCGGGGAGTCAGGGACCTCTAGCTTCTAGCAAAAATATGAGTCCCTTTTCTACCGCTCTTCTCCGATCGCCCTGTGCAGCTCCTGCTCGTGTCGTGAGAAGCCCAGCTCGATATTTCATTCCGTGACGGGGCTTTTCCTAATCGACCATTTGTTTGTATTTGTAAGATTTTTCCGCCCACAACCTCGTTCCCTTAAGTTTGACAATAAGAACAGAACCAATAGATAAAAGGTAGGGAACCGTTGTTCTCGATACATTTTGATACAGCTTTGACATCGCTGGTTGCATTGCATTAAACGATTCGTAAGTTTTCCAACAATTCATCTCGTTATACTTTCGTCCTTCCTTTGTAACTTCTACTATACTAGTTAGGCCCTGGGAATTTCGTGAGACACAACGGAATTATTTACTTCTTATCAGCATCTTTTAATCATAAACAGTTACCTAAGTAGTTAGGATATTTAGGCGCTGATATTTAGTACTAACACACTTCAGTGCACTATACTCTTAATTATCATGGGTTTTCAAGTTATTACGCTTAATAATTGCTTATCATGCACTTTATGACATGTGCATATAATATTTAAACTCTATCCGACATGGCTCAGTGGTAGTGATCTTTGCTATACTGACCACACCAATGGAAACTTTGTTAATAATATTGAAAGTTTTTATACTATTACTCCTGTCAGAGAGTTTCAAACAGTCATATTACGCTGGTTGTTTTTTTTTTTTCTTTTTTTAAATGAAGACTTTGACACTCGCTCTGGAAATTCTCCGGATCCATACCCTTTTATTCCATTCCTTCTGACTTTTATAAAGAGGAGGGGAGCGGGCCGCGCAACTACTCGAATGTCTCGAAAATTCCTCCTTCTCATCCCTCTCGTGGCCGGGGTATTCTAGCTCTTCGATTCGACTCCCTTCTTTAGCTTTCTACGCGTGTAGACATTCGCATCATTCCTCCCTCGAGGCCATTTCGTGATAAATGTCACCCACAGCTCCCGCCACCCTTCCCCCGTTATTAGCGCATTCAATATTCATGAAAATGTCCGGCGCTTTTCTCTCTTCTCGAGATTCGAGCACCGCCCACTAAACCACCCAGCTCTTTTTCGCTTAATTTTTTTTAAAGAGAAGAATACTGGCAAGTACCTATACGTAACGTAAAGTGAACAAATTTCTTTACATATACCTCTTACTTTCCAATTTTTTTCTTAACCTTTCTTTTTTTTTGGAGTGAGAGAGAAAAATGTATTTTTATCCTTTTAAAATCGATCATAAGCATAAAACGATTGGTTAGATTTTCTAAGATTAGAGAGTTTAAGTTGTTGGGCAAAAACGTGTATAATTTTTCTCGTGTTCAACTTTGAAGATCGTTCTTTTTTCTAGAGCTCAGCACATTTTGATGGATAAAGTGGTAAACCAACCGAATTACTGGAACGGAAGGACTAAATTTTGCAGGGAATTCTAGGAAAGAGTTTGCAACCTCTATTACGTGGTTTTCTTTAAGCATTTCCTGCAGTTAGTGACTTAACTCGAGACATATTGTAACCACGCTTGCGAGATTACTAAACTCGCCCCACGTGGCCATAAAAGCCTTGGCTACTACTAAGAATAACTACACTGTTCCTTAGGTTAATTCATACTTTTATTAAACTAAATTAATTACTAAATGATAATTAAATACCGACTTGTATTTATTACAACTAAAGAATTAAATAACAATTACTAATTACGATGAAGTCCAATACTAGGGCAAAGCCCTTCGCTCGAGCGAATTACTACATCTTAGTAGTGAGGAAAGACTGACTTAATAATGATAAGCAGTCGATACTTATATAGTACGGGAAAGGTCAGAGGTAACACTGGGTGTTAATCCTCTATGTAACCTTACACCCCTGGAGTAGAAACCCAGGAGGTCCCTTAATTACTACGGAAGGTTACAATATAGTTGCTGTAAGTCAACCATAACCAATATTTAAAAGTTAGGAAACGTCAAAAGAAATCAAGGTCATGATCAAAAATTCAATTTTGGCCAAGCGGAAATGAGATTTCATCGTAAATTGCTTGTGATACCCTTAGTGGTTCTTGTTGGTCATTAAGGATTCTGTGATAAAAAATAATAATAGGGGAAAGGATTCGGTTTCCTCAAAGTCTGGAAAGAAGTAATGGACTCGCGGTTAGTTTATTTGGAAAAAGAACTAGCCATTAGGCGATTGAGATGGCCAGGTGTATTAAGAAAAGAGAGACAAGAAAGAAAGGTAGACTGAGAAAGTGGGAACCTTCTTTCTATTGACAGAAATTTCCAGACGAGGAAACTATCCAGAAGTAAACTCGCGGATTCTTTCATTTTCACTTTACGCTACGGATCTACTAACTACGGAAGAGATGAAACAGATACGGAAGAGAAATAAGCGCGGTTTAAAGGTATGGTTCCAATGGAAAGTTTTTCGCCTCGAGGTTTCCTGACTTTCTTTGGTAATAATTTCAATTTTATGCTAAATACAATTCACGTCGTCTGCTCTTATATTTAATTTCAAGATGTCAAAGATCAGATTGAATAGTTAATTCAAAATTTACGTCAAGGTAAGTACAAAGGATGCTTTTAACGGTTTCTACATTTTAATTTTGATATTTTTCATCCGTATTGAAATGGAGCATGACTTACTAAACCTTAAATTTACTATATACGGTTTCACTTTTCAATGTTTCGCCTCCACTTGCATCCATAAACAAGATATTTTTCCCCAAATACGTGTAAATAACAACTGCGTAAATATCGTCTCGACTTCAAAACCAGTCTCGATAGTTTCTCATATTTTGACTTTGCCCTACTAAACTGCATTACATCCAATAACACCAATGTTTTTATTTCGTTTTTGCCCAGTCTACCACGTAAAATGACGCTAAAATGTTTAAAAGTTTGAAAATTTCTGTTTGGACTCATAAACTTTGCTTTAACAGTAACGAGTGAACGAATGAACGATGGAAAAATCTAATTTTTGAATATGGAGTACCAAAAACTAGCCTTTAAAAGGTTAGAAAACACTTAGGCGACGTGTACTCGCCAGACGTCATCGTCTATTAGAGAAAGAAAGAGTTGAAAAAAGAGATTCGTGGACGACGGAGCGAAAAAGCTCAAAGTTTGAGTTTTAAGCCAAACGCCTCCTCGAGTCTTAAGTAGCTGTCTTCTCAAAGAGTGGGAGGACCGAGCGAGAAATTGGAAAATCCACCGCTGGCACTTCTCACCTAAATTTGACAAGGAACAATAAAACTGGGACGACCACTATCAAAGGGCGTACGCTTCTTCCTTCATCTTCTTCCTCAAAAACTCTTCCTTAAGACGGTGTACATGCACAACGAAGAACGAAGAAGTTACCCGGAAATGTTATAGATGGTGAAATTGAACAAGATGAACCAGACCGTTACTTCAACCTCTGAAATTCCCAATAAGTGATATTCGAGCCAGTGCTTACAGTGATCTTCTTCGGAGTACAACCGTATACTGTGAACTCTAAACTACGACGGCTTAAAAACGGTTTCTTTTACAACTTTTAACTTCCGTCATTTCGATGAAAACGAAGAAGAAATTCCGGGAAATTATTCGGTTTCTCTCGGTCTTGGAACCAACCGACACTCTCTCCTCAATTCATTTTATCAATGGGGGGTTTTTTTCTTTGAAAAATTTTGGGACTCGCGTTGGATGAGGAATCTAGTCGCTACACGCTGTCAGAAAAACATTCTCATATTTCTTGGAGCGAGACAAGGGATTGAAGTTTCTTGAAATCGGACGTGACATTTTTCAGCTTTCTGCTAATATTAAATTTCATCCCAATCTCCTATTTTGCCTTTGCTTGGTCCTAAGAATGTAGAACCGCTCACGAAAACAGTTTCACATGAGAACTTGCTGGTAACGTGAAGCTTTAGAAATATTACTACTGAAGCCGTAGTTTCGACAAAGGCGAAAAATTGTCGTAAAAATTAACCTAATTTATGATATTTCAAGGACAGTTTTCAGCATAGCGAGAGCTGAAGCTAATTAATATAGTACGGTAAATCGCATAGAGATAAAAGTAGTCTACTGTTGAATAGGAAGAGTAAAGCTACAGTTCTCTACCTTGTAATTTTCAAAGCTCTCTGACGTTTACCGCGCAGGTAAAATTTTCACGTCTTAAAACTTTCGAGACTATATTTTACGACAGCCATGCATGCTCTCTGAATATAGGTCAGTACACTAAAACGTCTGAAACAGACACACTTGGCCAAGTGTTCAACTATGATGATGTTATGAGTTCAAAGTTAATTTCCTCAGTAAACCCTAGCGGGTTGATTACTTCCCAAGCCCTGTATTCATTGATTAAAATAAGTTAGAAGGAGCAACTTTCTAACTTGTTGGAAACTATACTTAAATTTGTATAGCATTAGAAACTATTTATTTTTACAACCACTTGACATTTTGATAAAGTAAATTCCAATCTTTAAAATATAAGCCTACGACGTAAATATCTAAGCTGTATAAAATTGTCTGGAAAATGTTTAGTAAGTCTTTCGCTCTAGTTTGCTATACTGTCCAACTTTACTTAACGTTCGCCTCCTTCTTCTCGTTTCTAATAAAACTTTGGAATTTATTCGTGAAACCCCGGGCAAAATGGCTCTGTTTTAGGTCTAAATTATCGCCGCGAGCGTAGAGTTTTCCTTCTAACGAAATGATTCGAATTTTTGGAGAAGGAGTCTCGAGGGAACTGGAGAAAATTGTGTTAAAGGAGAGAGAAGAGGAGGGTTAAGAAAAGGCAAATTGCTAGTCGAGATTTTCACGCTTCAGCCTCGAAAATTCCCTTTCTCTCTCATCCCCGGCGCGGTTTCCACTGGTTTCTAGCTCATTTCTCCAAAAAACATTTTCTCTATTTGTCTAGTAGTATAGTACGTTTCCGCTGAAGTACCGGATGAGCCGATGAATTACTAGAGCCTAGAGGGGAACGAATAGAACCACTAGGCCTCGAGACGAATTCTGGAAACGTCTATACACTCTCTCCGAAAATATGACAATTTCTGTCGTTCTGCCATCGATAAAAACATTCCAATAATAAGGCACTCTAGCCGCAGATAACGAAAAGAGTTCTCAAGTTTCTCCTTAAAAAGAATCTACAAAAAAAGGATATTTTGTTAAAAAATGAGAGAGTCTGTGAGAATCTTTGGTAGGATAAAAGAAAAAGAAATGTAAGCTCTTGGGGCAAGAAATGGATGGTTTTGGAGGCTAAATCTTCATTTCTCAGCGGACAACTTCTTGTTTATTGGCGCGAAGAGACTCGCTTGTGGAAGAGACTGTTTCTGGAAGTAAGAAAAAGGCGGGAAAAACGTATAGTTTGTTTCCAAAAGAGCTTGGGTCCGCTCGGCTAGTGTTGGTAACACCAACAGCAACACACCTTGTGTGCCTAAAAGGTTTAAACGAACGACACGCTACGGTGGGAGTAATTGCGCGTAACGCTTTTGTAACAGATGGAAGGCTTTTAAAAGCAAAACATCTTTTCTGTAGAAACCTCCCGCGCGCGCCACTGAAAAATAATGGACAAGAAAAAGAATCTAGCCCGCGCGCGTCTATAAACTATAAATAAAATAAACTTACTAAACGCTGTATAAAGGGGTTTAGCGGTAGTGTATTTTTTAACGGATTATATCCATTCCCTTCGCTTGATCTCCGTAAGACTCATTTATTTCCGCTAACTGAATGTTCTCAATTTACCACCGAGCACTGCTCCGATTGAATCGAGATTGACTCCTCGGGTTAATAACGATTTGCTAACATCAAGACCAACAGTCTCGTAATTCATAATGTCAGATTGCTGTAAATTTGCCCATCAATAATCAAGTTCATTACACGAAGTGAAACGGTTCTGAGATAAAGGTATGGTCTATGATTGTCGAATTTATGGGTTGCTGACGCGGGAACACGCATGCACATTGCGGTGTGGCAAAGATTTAACGGGTTAAAAATGAACTTAAATTTGAAAGACACTTTCAATATTAGTTAGGACAGAAATTTCGAAAAGAAAAAATCTCGTTTGCAAAATGGGCTTAAAAGATTAATTAATTCAACTGAACTAATTTAATCGCCTAATTATATCTTGATGGTATGCTGAAAAGCTTATAATCGGATCAACTTGCGCCGCGATTGAGATAAGAGAAATCGAGTCTAAATTCCTTAGATACGTCAAAGGTCTAACGTTAATTTTCGTCTAAACAGAATTGAACTAACTAACCCGTCGATTAGTCGGCTTGTAACGATAAAACTTAGCCATTTCCCTAAAACTGATATTTTCTACCATTTCATGATCCCTTTAGTCATATTCCTATAATTGTATCTTTTTCTTGGAACCTTTCTGCGCGATTCTATTGCTGGTCAAAGATCGTCAGAAAGGAACCGACAACTTTAAATTCTCAAAGGCCACGAGAATTTACAAAGCAATTACCAAGCCTTCCCAATCACGCTAAGCACCCCCCTAGTTTTTATCTGGTATTCCTCGAAACTCCTCGATCTTTATCTTTAAGTGCCCCACCTGAATATTTTTACCGAGAGTTACCAAAAATAAAGGTCATTGTGTATATATTGTATATGTTATAGTGTGTGTATATATATTGCCTATCGTTAAGTTGTAAATAGTATCTGTCATCCTTTGTGCGCGAATGAAAGTATTGGCCCGCCGTAATGGGTTCTAGAACGAAAAAGATCGGAAGGCACATGTGCGGGAACGATGTCGCCGAACTAAAATATAAGGTAACGAACCTGAGGCGCCATGTAGATCAAAGGACTTAAAAGCCGAGAGTAGCTGTTCCCTCGTGGGAAAGCCCAACCTCGAAGTTCATGGTTGACGAAAAAGAAAGAACTTTTAACCAGAGAGGAGAACCTACCTTATCTACCTACGGAGAAGATGGTACCGTGTCGACTCCGCGCTAAAACTTAATGTCGGTTGAAGGCGAAAACCGCTAAGTCCTTTCGTTGGAGGGTAAACCTATAACCCTCACCAGCCAAAAAGGCTCGATAGCCGATACGGCTATTTCGCGATTGAATTTATCCGTCGCGTTGGGCGCCCGCCTCCTGACGTCATCAGATATTATTAATTCCGCATAATTCGAGCCGGACGAGCGAAAATTCTTGAACCGGACTCTCGCGATGCTGTGGTGTTTCGGACATCCGCCGCGAAAATGAACTACTGCCAAAAGGACACGTAACGTTGGCCGTTATTTTATTTTATTTTATTATTTCGTTAAATTTTTATGTTGATCCCAATCTATTGCGCATGATATTTGATTATTTGTTTTATATTATTTGTACTTAGTGAAAAGGTCATGACCGAATTTAATTAATTTGCTATCGTTAATGAATTGGTGTTTAATAATGATTAAACGTGCTTTTGGTAACTCTCAATACTGTTTCTTATTATGAACCTATTCAAAATTCCCCTAGACAAACTGACCAAATCCTATTTAATTCAATTCTCCCCCTTTAACATGACCCGGACCAGCACTAATTTGTATAAACCTTTTTGTGGCGAAGTGTTATTTCCCAAATTCTCATACCTTTATTAATGGTACCCCAAAAATCGCTACAAACTGGGGGCCCAGCCGGGATTACAATTTTAATGAAACTGAAGTTAAGATACGTATGAAACTGAATTAAGAATTTATCTCATTATTTCCTGGTTGCCAATCTGAATCTTGTAGGTTTGTTAGTTTGTTTATTTAGTTGATTAGTTGGTTGGAGATTTAGGCATTGGTTTTTCCAGGTTGTATTGTAGATTATTTACTTTGAAAAGTTGATTATTTTATTTTTAATATTTGGTTCCAAGTTTTAATTGGTTTTTGAAATTATCCCCGTTTTTTTTATTTGTTTTATTTGTCGTTCTTTTATTTTGGTATCCAAGAATTTTTTTTATGAGTGAGGAAAATTACAGTCCGTATTCTCGGTTTAGCGCCCAAGATAGGCTTTTATGTCGATTATCTAGAAACGAGCGTTATAATATTCGAAATACGAACATGGGCTTAGTAACTCGTAGCAATCCTTCTTCTAGAAGTGCTTCGCCGAATAGAAGTACTTCCCCTATCCCTAGTACTAGTACAAGTAATGTCACGTTACTAGCGGGTAGTAATGTCCAAAATATTCCACCGAGTTCGTCGGTCAATATTAATACGGCAACCCCGACGGTTGCAACAGCGCACGCTGTGAACACTAACATACCACTAAACGCTAGTGTGAGCGGTAATGCAAATATTAACGCTACCCCGCCTGATGTTTTAACTCTTATCATGGCCCAGTTAACTCAGCAGGCTGCCGAACAAAAACGGCTTGGTGATCTAGTTACTCAGTTGCTAAATGCTCAAAATCAGAATATAACCCCTACAGTGCCCCAGGCACCTATTTCGTCCTCAACTAGTGTGGCGAGTCCACCTCAGGTTTCTAGTGCCTCGTTAGTTCAGCCATTAAATATTACCCAACCAACTCCTGGAGTTAATCCTGGTTTGGCCAATACCGGTGTTGTTGCTCATAACACTACACCCATTACATTTGCTCCGAGCGCATTATCAATAGCTAGTGCTAGTCATAGCGGCAGTAGCGGCGTAGCCCAGGCGTCCATTCCAAATCCAGTAGTGAATAATACTCCTACTCCTAGTTTAAATGTGGAAGCTACCCCTTTTGTTTATTCCGCCCCCATGCCCACTCTGAAATACTCAGGGAATCCGACAGATCCAGGACCCAAAGAGTTTTTACAGAAAGCGAAACAGCTAAGATATGCGCATAACGTAACCGATGAAGTATTTTTACAAAGGTTTATTTGTCCCTCTCTTCACGGTCCCGCGTTCGACTTTTACGTAGAAAACGCCCCCTTTCTTACATACTCAGATTTTGAACAAAGCTTAAGAGCGAAGTTTGAGAGAAAGGGTCAAGACGAAATCGTCAAAAGTAAAATTTATGATAGAAAACAAAAACAGCATGAATCCGTTTGTGAATTCGTAGAAAACATGCAGAAACTGTTTAGTCAATTGAATAAGCCTTTTTCAGAAGAGAAAAAGATTAAAGTGATCCGACACAATTTAAGGGACAATATCCAAAAATACATAGTGGTAAAGGATCACTACGCGAGTGTACGAGAGCTCTTAGACGACGCTATGGGCGTAGAAACTATCGTCCGAAGGGAAGGTAGGGACCAAATCAACCCTAATCCTCCTATTGTTAGAAATAGCGTCTCGGTACCTAACAGTGGTCCCGGCAACTCGTCGCGCCCTTCTAATGCCTCAGGCCGTGATAATAGTAGGCCCAATAATTTCAATTCTAGATCGAATAGTTTTGACACTCGATCAAATAATTTTTCAAATAGGCCCATAAATAATAGCCGTACCGTTTTTCAACCTCGCCAGAATAATTCCAGTGTCCGAAATAACTCCCAGCAGAGCAATCCTCCGCGCGAAAGAGTTAACCCCCCTTCTGGTGCATACTACAACCCTAACGTGACTTGTTACGGTTGTCAAAAGGTAGGCCACGTACGTCCCTTTTGTCCTGATCTCTTGAATCAAGAATCGGGGTCGGGAAACGCGCAAAGAGGCGACGCGAGCGGCGAAAGGGTCGTCGTCTCGGGACCGCCCATGTCGCCAGCTTAAAAACCCCCAAACCAAGCACGGTAAAATCACAGCCAGAGGCCCCCTCCTTGCCGGAGGGTAGAGATTTTTTGCAAATATTTTTAGGTACAATACCGTGCTTGGCTTTAATTGACTCTGGCTCCACCAACACTTTAATTCATAAAGACCTTAAACCCCTTTTAGAACGACAAGGTTATCTAACCTCTAATTACAATCTAGCTTTATATCAACCCGATTCGACTTTGTTGGCCACCCATGGAACCGTCACCGTTCCATTTTGTTTACCCGGAAAACAAGTAAAGTTTGAAGCAGCGTACGTTTCCGGTATCCCGTATCAATGCATACTGGGACGTGATTTATTGGGTTATGTTGGTATGGTAATCGACTATGGTCGAAATACCTTTTGTTATCCCGGAAAACCTACGGAAAAGTTAAGCTTTACCACTGCCGTTGATCGTAAAGGCAGTATTTTTAATTTATCTTTACAAAATATTGACAATAACATAGACCTCGAGGGTATAAATAAGGCTTTGGACGACGCTCCATTGGATGCCAACAAAAAGTCGCGATTAAGTTCTTTAGTTGATCAATACAAGTCCATATTTTCTTTAATCCCGGGTAAAACAAACAAAGTCGAGCATTACATCGACGTTGGAAATAGTTTGCCATTAGCTACCGCCCCATATAGATATTCCCCCGCGAAACGATCTCAAATCGACGAAATTATCAATGATATGTTGCGACTAGATTTAATAGAACCCTCTGATAGTCCTTGGGCTGCACCCAGTGTTTTAATTTGTAAACCCCCAAGAGCTCCAAGACTATGCCAAGATTATCGCAACCTAAATTCCGTAACAAGGAAGGACGCTTACCCCCTTCCCCGAATTGATGATATATTAGAATCTATCAGCAAGCCTCGCTATATAACCACTCTGGACATGCGCAGCGGGTATTGGCAGGTACCCCTTCACGAGGCACATCGTGACATAGCTGCCTTCGTAACACATAGAGGTCTTTTTAGGCCTAAAGTATTAATGTTTGGCCTGACCAATGCCCCTGCCACGTTCCAGAGAATGGTAAACAATATTTTCGGGGACTTATTTAATTCGGGCGTATGCGCCTATTTAGACGACCTAATCATAGCATCGTCTGATTTCGATACCCATTTGGCTACTTTAGGTCAGGTATTTCAAAGATTATTTAAGTCAGGACTAACCGTTAAGGCGTCAAAAACGCAATTTTGTAGGCAGGAATGCCGCGTATTGGGACATGTCGTTAGTTACGACGGTATACAAGTAGATACGGAGAAAACGGATTCCATTCGCAACTATCCAACCCCTAAAAACTTAACACAGCTTCGTCGTTTCCTGGGCATGGCGTCTTACTATAGACGATTTATAAAAGATTTTTCGAAGATAGCCAGCCCCCTTAATTTATTGATGAAAAACGACGTCGCTTGGCACTGGACCGCACAGCAGGAATCCGCTTTCAATACGTTGAAACATCACTTGTCCTCAGCCCCCATACTCAGCGCCCCTGATTATCGTTACCCCTTTATTGTACACTGCGATGCGTCTAACGTGGGGTTGGGGGCCGTCTTATCTCAAATCATTGACGGACGAAAACACGTGATACAATACGCGAGTAAGTCTCTCAATGATACACAAAGAAAGTATTCCACCACGGAAAGAGAATGTCTCGCCGTGAAATTTGGAGTGGATACTTTTAGACCCTATATCGAGGGAACTAAATTTGAAATTTATACTGACCATAGCGCCCTAAAATGGCTTCACCGTGCTCCTGACCCCACGGGAAAGTTCGCACGGTGGAATGCGCATTTACAAACTTTTGATTTTGATATTCACCACGTCCCCGGTAAAAACAATTCGGTGGCTGACGCCCTATCCCGAATTCCGGAGGACTCTGTCTCACCAGTTTCCTTATCAGATGGCCAGGTGGCCGCAATTTCAAACGTCAACCCCGACAGACGTTTAGTGTTATACGAAACTAAGGAATTGATTGAAGCGCAAAATAAGGACCCCAAACTTGGTCCTCTACTTAGTTATTTACGCGACGGCCACTTACCCGATGACTCATCCTTAAAGGACTGGATTGAGAAAATAGCGCCTTTATGTGATATTCGTGATGAGATTTTGTACAAAGACACAAGAAAAACCACCCACGGATGGGAGTCATTTAAAATATTTGTCCCCGAGGCGATGAAAGCGCGTATTTTGTATTTAAGCCACGATATTCCGTCCGCCGGCCATTTCGGTTCTCGAAAAACTATGAAACGAGTTCAGAGCCAGTTCACGTGGGAAGGCATAACCCTTGATATTTTAAAGTATTGTAGTTCATGTACGGTTTGCCAGAAACACAAAACTCCCCGCCAACTTCCGGCTGGATTAATGCAAAGCAGTGACGTGACTGAACCCTTTTCTGCTATTTCAATAGATTTAAAAGGCCCGTACTGTAGGAGCAAACGCGGATATAAATATATCCTTGTCGTAGCGGATTATTTAACGAAATGGGTTGAAGTTTTTCCCCTCCGTTCTGCTACCACAAAACCAATTATTAAACATTTAATTGATGACGTTTTTACCCGTTTCGGTTTGCCCTCGTCTGTAACTAGTGATAACGGAAAACAATTTTGCGGCAAACTTTTCCGCGACATTTTTAAAAGGTTAGGAATAAAGCAGAAATATACATCATTGTATCATGCTCAAGAAAATCCGACCGAACGTTTTAATCAGATTTTAGGAACGATGATAGCTTCCTACGTCACTAGTAACCATAAAGACTGGGACGAAGGTCTTCAGCAATATGCGATGGCCATCCGAAGCGCGGTCCATGAATCCACCGGCTTTAGCCCGGCCGAATTGATGTTTGGGCGCGAAATTCGCACCGTGTGCAATTTAATCACCCCCAACAACGCGACTAATTTGTTAGTTGATGCCAACGAGAGCGACTATGGCCTCATTCTGTTTCCAAAGGTACAAAAAGCCGTGGAAACTGCTTATGAAAACATTAAGAAGGCTCAGGTTAGACAAAAAGCTAACTATGACAAGAGGCATAGAGACTTTGAGTTGGAGGAAGGAGACTTAGTATTAAAACGTACCCATCACCTCTCTAGCGCAGGCGACAATTTTGTTGCTAAATTGGCGGAAAAATATGAAGGACCCTATAGAATAGCTAAAAAGCTAAGCCCACGAACGTATCGGTTAGAAAATATGAAAACGAAAAAGGTACTTTTTGGCACGTTTCACATTTCCCAATTAAAACCGTACACTGAGCGGCAGGAGTTAATCCTTCAAGAGAGTGATTTTGATCCATCCCCAGCGGAACCTAATGATAGTGAGCAGGGTGATGACTTGGAACCAAATGAGTTTAATGGTCGTGTTTTGCGACCCAGGGATCCCGTAACTGGAAGAGCCACTGCTCGTGTATGAATTTTACCCAGTTAATATAATTTTGTTAGTTTAATGAAAAGTGCACTTGTACATATTGAGATATCTCGTTCATACTAAATTATTTTTTTTGTGTTTAAAATTTTTGTTTTTGTGTTTAAAATTTTGGTTTTCGTGTTTAAAATTTCTTGTGTCCCCCAATTTATTTAGTTTAATTGATTTGTTTTGTTATTACCAATTTTCGTACTTATTACTTTTAAAAGATGATGTTTTCTAATCGTACTAAAGTGTTGTTTACGTGAAATTTTTTTTGCCCTGCCATTGATTTCACTTATTTTTTTTTCCTTGTTTATTAATTTTAATTTGGTCGACCGAGGACGTTCGAAGCCAGTCCGGGGGGAGTTGTAACGATAAAACTTAGCCATTTCCCTAAAACTGATATTTTCTACCATTTCATGATCCCTTTAGTCATATTCCTATAATTGTATCTTTTTCTTGGAACCTTTCTGCGCGATTCTATTGCTGGTCAAAGATCGTCAGAAAGGAACCGACAACTTTAAATTCTCAAAGGCCACGAGAATTTACAAAGCAATTACCAAGCCTTCCCAATCACGCTAAGCACCCCCCTAGTTTTTATCTGGTATTCCTCGAAACTCCTCGATCTTTATCTTTAAGTGCCCCACCTGAATATTTTTACCGAGAGTTACCAAAAATAAAGGTCATTGTGTATATATTGTATATGTTATAGTGTGTGTATATATATTGCCTATCGTTAAGTTGTAAATAGTATCTGTCATCCTTTGTGCGCGAATGAAAGTATTGGCCCGCCGTAATGGGTTCTAGAACGAAAAAGATCGGAAGGCACATGTGCGGGAACGATGTCGCCGAACTAAAATATAAGGTAACGAACCTGAGGCGCCATGTAGATCAAAGGACTTAAAAGCCGAGAGTAGCTGTTCCCTCGTGGGAAAGCCCAACCTCGAAGTTCATGGTTGACGAAAAAGAAAGAACTTTTAACCAGAGAGGAGAACCTACCTTATCTACCTACGGAGAAGATGGTACCGTGTCGACTCCGCGCTAAAACTTAATGTCGGTTGAAGGCGAAAACCGCTAAGTCCTTTCGTTGGAGGGTAAACCTATAACCCTCACCAGCCAAAAAGGCTCGATAGCCGATACGGCTATTTCGCGATTGAATTTATCCGTCGCGTTGGGCGCCCGCCTCCTGACGTCATCAGATATTATTAATTCCGCATAATTCGAGCCGGACGAGCGAAAATTCTTGAACCGGACTCTCGCGATGCTGTGGTGTTTCGGACATCCGCCGCGAAAATGAACTACTGCCAAAAGGACACGTAACGTTGGCCGTTATTTTATTTTATTTTATTATTTCGTTAAATTTTTATGTTGATCCCAATCTATTGCGCATGATATTTGATTATTTGTTTTATATTATTTGTACTTAGTGAAAAGGTCATGACCGAATTTAATTAATTTGCTATCGTTAATGAATTGGTGTTTAATAATGATTAAACGTGCTTTTGGTAACTCTCAATACTGTTTCTTATTATGAACCTATTCAAAATTCCCCTAGACAAACTGACCAAATCCTATTTAATTCAATTCTCCCCCTTTAACATGACCCGGACCAGCACTAATTTGTATAAACCTTTTTGTGGCGAAGTGTTATTTCCCAAATTCTCATACCTTTATTAATGGTACCCCAAAAATCGCTACAAACTCAATCGGATTGAAACGGATTATATACGACGACCCTGTATCATTTTCAATCTGTTTTACCCAGGGCACTCTCATCATCCATCATATAGTGTAGCTATTCCTTCCATCTCTAACGCGATTATATACACCGTAGTGCTTGAATACGTTTAATCATTAATTCCTAATTAATTATCCTCGGCCAAAGTTACTCTCCATGTACGGGCATTGCATTCTCTGCATCTCAACTCGGGTTTAAACAAATTTCCAACGTTGACGTTAACCTAGCTTAGCCAAAACATTTATAATCAGTTTAGTGCATAGACAACACCTACGTATAGAGGCTGTGCATATTTGTAGACATTTCTGCATCATTTAGTTTAAAAAGAAAAAACTTGACGTAGAAACTACGTCATCAACAGAAAGTAACTCATTTTATGATTTAGGTTTTGTAGCATAACTCCTAAACAATATTCTATCTACTAACTAAAGATATGTTTGCGTATTTCTGAGTTGTAGTTTAATGAATTAATTAATTTAACCCATGAATTTCAGGTGTTTTATTCATATGTTAATTATGCCAAGGCTTGTAGCGATAGAGAAACGTCAGAGATTGGACAATGAACAGAAATTGAAGCCGCGTAAGCGAGTATACTGTTAGGCATAACAGGGAAATGAGTTACTGAACTTTTGCCTTTGTTATAAGCAGTATACATATTATTTAGCTAGCCCGTGAAACGTG
This sequence comes from Phalangium opilio, assembly GCF_054372755.1. NCBI lineage: Eukaryota > Metazoa > Arthropoda > Arachnida > Opiliones > Phalangiidae > Phalangium > Phalangium opilio. Next base: position 1,311,155 of record NW_028324155.1, read on the forward strand.
TCACCATTTTATCTGGAGGTGTATGTGATTATCGCGGGGCCTGCCCGAGCTCTATGCCTCTAATATAGTAGACCCGAAATTAATTAAATATGTCCAGCAGAAATCAACTCAGGACCTACATACTCTGTCCAAAATTAGACTTAATCTTGAGCAAGAGAAAATGTATGGTCCGAAACTTTTCCGCCACCTCCACGAGTATAACTAACAACTCTTTCTTCAACTTTTAACCTTAAACTTAGTTAATAATAATTAAAAGTAAAGGACTAAGTTCAAAAATGTTCGACAGCTAGAACAGAGCCATGGCGTCCGAAATAATTTCGAGCTACTCGGTGCAATAACGAGTAGTTCGGACCCTCCCTCACGGGATTAAGTTAACGAGGAAATGGGTATAGAAGAAGGAGGAAAGGCTTGAATCTAATCGAGAGTCACGAAGGCTACACTCTACCTTAGCCAGCCAGCCCTCCTTTATAAGTTACAAATTAATAGTGCCTAGGGCGCCGAGTTTCCGAGGAAGTGATAAGTCAAATTTTAATAGAAACTCCGTAACGGTTATTCGTTCCGGAATAATATTCCAAAATCGTATAATAAGATGGAACCAAGAGTTCATCCCCCGTGAAGTGAAGGAAAGGGGTTCGCTGCCGTGCGGTGTAAAACATTGCTTTCCATCTCGCTTTTCTATGCCTGCGCTCAGTCTAGGCGTTTTGGGTTCAGAAAGTGCAATTGGGTCAGCCCTCTTATTTGAAATTGTCTCTATACTGTGGGTTGCCTACCCCCTTTTTACATCGAAGAGCTAGGCTTTCTGCGGTGCGTTCAAACAGTACCATAGTGAAAACGGATGTAGCTAATAGGTTTTTCGTTGTTCGCTCCAGGGTGATGAGCTCCTGTTGGTCCCGACTCTTCCTCTTCCCAGCGGGTGGTATTACTTAACAAGAGCCGGAAAATTCAAAAGACTTTGGGATTGCAGGAACCCCTCCCCCTCCCTTTTAATTGCTATACTCTTATACTTCAAAATAAATTCGATTCATAGAGCTATAGGCCTACGGATAAATTTGACTGGGGAAAACCAATTGGAGTTGGAAAATTTAAAATGTATACTCGAATTGGAAGGAGGAGGAGGAAAATAGGTTTATATTGCCAGTATGTATAAATTGTAATTGGAAATTTTCTCCTATTCTATAAGATTCGTATAAGATTTAAGATTAAAACGCGATAAAGTTCCTTTACATTTCTTGGTGTTCGCGCACGTGGATTCGACTTATAATTTTAACATCTCAAATTTTAATGGAAAATGGCCCGGTTTGGATTAGACTTTTACACGTAACACTATATAAGTTTTAGTTTCTCCCTAAAGGTTTCCGCACTGGCTACTTAACGATTAAATTTCATAAAAGCCTGTCGCCCGAAATTTAGCTCCGTTTTCATGACGCGTATTAAGTCAACGTGTGGAAGGAAATAGGGCCTACAGAATTCTAGTTGAATGCAAAAACTAATAAGCGTCAATTTATAGCCGATAATTTTGATCGCTTAAAATCAAATTTTATACACGACGCTTGCGTCATAGATTTCATGCCGGTAGCGTGATCCAAGATTAAAGTGAGATTGACATACATTTCTTGTACTATCGAAACGTAAAAATTAAGCCTAATTTTATTAATCATCTAAGAGTGCGTAATATTTACAGGTAGGTCTCTTTTACAATGTATAGAGGGCGGTTGCAAGTGCATACGCCACAGCTAACCGACCGTTAACCTCAGCAAGTTTTTAGATGGTAACTTCACAAAGGATAGAACTTTCAAACTCTACGCAGAAGGCGTTTTCATCAGTTACCACCGGCCCGGACCGAACCCGGGACCCTCTTGCTGCGAGACGAAAGCGATAACCGATACGCCACCCCGTATAGGTATGGTACAAATCTTACTCCTTTTAAGATCACACCAAAGGTGAATAATAAAATCGAAATAAACTTCGCGCGAAACTAATCATGAAAAGTTGTTGAATAGACTCAGTTTCATTAACGATGATTAAGCGTAATTAGTCGAAATTGTTCCCAAAGTATTCATCTTCCCTTTAAAAGCGTTTGATTATAATAATTTACATCATTAGACCTAAGACAACCTAAATATATATATATATATTGAGTATTTGCTAACTAACCCATGGGGTGTACGGTACGGTTTCCACTTCCATTGGCTAATAGCTGGTTTCGGGTTCGGTAGCGTTAAATTAACTTAATATGTACGGCATTTGTAATTGGTAAACATTCAGCTACGGGTCTAGTCGAGCTCGTTATCAGAGCTTGAAAAGCCGTTTTCCACGCCAAATTTCTGATATCATACGGATTAGGCGAAGGAGAGAGAGAAACCTGCATGCTAGCCAAATTACAATCGATACCTGATGCTTCCTTAATGAAGGGGACCTATTAATAGGCCAAAAGTTGAGTTCCAAACAACCATTCCTTAAAGCTAAAGAGATCAACGAGAGAGAGAGAGAAGGGGAGGCCGTCGTACGCGGGGGTTTTATCAAAACACGTATAGTTAATTACTTTGATAATTAAATTAGATCGCAACATTAAGCAACGATATAAAATAATTCATTGTGCGTTAAAGGCTAGTAGGAACTTATTCATATTTTCATTAAGTGAATTGTTTGGCGAATCGAAAATCAGTCGAGCCCTCGTTATTAGAGCAAATTCCAAAATTAGATAATTGGATAACGCGTGCAATTTTAACAATATGTTCCCGAGAATTTATGGGGGGAAATTTTGCAAAGTCGCGGATTTGAAATTAAATTTCAATTCCGAGTAATTAAATTTAAGGGGAAACACTCTTTCATTGTCTTATTTACGGAATACCGATGCCAGCCTAGCTTGTTATTAAATTAAGTTAGTTCAGGTTAGTTCCCAACGATTTAATGTAACGAAAGTGGGACGACGGTTAAAATATAAATAAACAATGTGTCTATTTAAAGAGAGTATAAAGAGATTGAAAAAAAAAACACGTCTTCTGCGGGAAGAATATGGCCATAGAACAGCTTGTTTTAAGGTAACTACCGCCATCTAGTGACAACAAAGGGTATCTAGATAATACAACCAAAACATTCGGTCTTCATCCTGACTCCAAGGAAAGCGTGCCTACAGGGGCAAACCTCTAATGTATTTCTCCGTAGCGCCTGTAGAAGTGTTTTTCCCGCTGCACATAGAAGCTCGTGAAAAAGGCTGGCATTTAGGCGGCGGGGCGATTCAGGAAAACCACGGAAGGTTATCATTATCAAAAAACGGTATGAAACTAAAAACTGCATTGGGTAGAAAAAGAACTATTAAGAGAGTACGCCGGATTTAGGAAACGTATTAAGGGGCTTTAAAGGAGCGTGGCGTTAAGATTCAACAGTTAAGGACCAAAAACCATCCCCCCAAGAAAACAGAGTGAGAGAGAGAGAGAGAGAGAGCGCAACGCCAACCTACGAAGAGAAGTGATGGGGCGAAACTGTAAATGCGGAGATTTTCTTTCGCGGTAGCGTCTCTCTCATTATCCGAAGCTTGGTGCCGAGCTAAGGGAAGACTATTTGGAATTTGAACGTTGAGCTCGTAACCGGAGGGGGTTGTGGAAAAGAGGACTAGAAAAACGTCCAAAAGACGTGACTGCCAAACGGGATGGCGCGAACCCCTTATACTGTCCTGTCCGTTGCATGCCATAGTTGCCTGGATTTTAGCTAAGCGCGGAAGGTTTTACAAGATCGAGTAGAGTTCCGATTCAGGAAAAAAGTCATATTACAGTCGAGCAATTGATCATGATATTATTTGAAGAAGTGCAACACAGATCGAAAATCGTTTTGTCGCATGGATAGATTTTTACTCCATACCTGAGCAGAGATTAAATTATGAAGTGTCTTTATTGTAAAGCACAATCCCATGATTTCGAATCACATAATTAACCTTAATTAGAGAAGATTTATCAATATCGTTAGACGGATAGAGAAAGAAACTTCCTCAAAATTGAACATCATGGCTTAGTGTCCAATAAGAAGAGAGGATTTAGGCAGTGAGGCAAAAGGAAAAATAATTCTCTTTTAAGGATTACGAGCATGTAAAAGACATTAGGAAAGCCAGCTTGACCTAGTTAACGACATTTTTCCTCGCTTTCTTTTTCCCACATTTTCGTAGCACCACGCTCTCTCTCTCTCTCTCTCTCTCTCTCTCCTTTTTATATAAAAATGAGAGGAGAAAAAACTATATCCTACGGTCAAGATCAATTAAGTCGCCGCCGACTTTAGTCGAAAAAATAAATGGTAATCTAAATGTCTGAGTGGGGACTTTTCTTTTCTTATAGTTCGAGCGAGAATCGAGGATCTTAAACACGTATGGACCATTTCGTTTTATAGTTATCCCGGTTATCTTCAACATGGGTTATAACCAACCGACAGTATTTAAAGATGGTACTATAGTTGTATATAACTATAAAACGACACGACTAGAGATATCTCAAAGGGTAAGTGAAACAATAACGCATTAAATAGTTAAACTATTAGCTGCTCAGGCTCAGGTGTTTACCATCCCTTTAAAGATAATTCCACTACCGACATTCCTATGTCACTGTCGTTGTAACATAAAATTGGATTTATTGATTTCACTAAAAGAAGGAAAGAAAGAAAGGAAGGATGGAACTAATTCGATTTAAATAAAAGGTGCGGAGTAAGCGAAATAAAAAGGTCCTTCCGGAGTCTTAATCGTAGAAGTAGCTTTAGGCTGTAAAATCATTCTCTTTTATAACAGTATCCTATAGGGTTATTTCAGTCTAGTAGAAAGAAAATATAAACTTAAAAGGATCAAAATTAGTGAAAGAGGGACAGGGGTATCATCTCATGTTTCTAATCGCAGACTGGCCGTCTAGAAGATGAATTCCAATTCATTAATTGTCTTTTTTCGTTGCGGATATTGCCGGACACATCAAAGGCTTCCTATCCTCGAACTGCTAGTTAGAATTATTATTCCTTTTTGCCTAAGAAAGTCTTTCAAGATTAAACCCCTTTAGACACTAAAGGGACCAACAGCATCGCCCGGAAAGAGATTATAAAAGAATTAATAGTTCAAATAATTTAAATTCCAACTGGGCCGAAAATAAATCTGGTTAATGGACCAAAAAAGAATAATCTGAGCTAAAGATTCTAAGCTAAAAACATTCCTTAAGCTGCGCTGTGTATATTGCCAGACCAAGCAAGCCTTAAGCCTTGTTTGTAGCTTAAATAATTTTTCAACTCTTTCTATATGTAAAAATAAATTAGGGCTATGAATTAAAACGAATAAAGATGCTAAGAAAAATATGGGAAAATTATGCACTCTTTTTCGCGCCAAATGGGAATAAGGAAGTGTAGGGTATGGAGGAACGTTGCTTTTGGCAGGCTAATCAATATTTAGGACTTTGTCCCTTTTTCTTAATGGAGCAGTATAAGAATTACAGGAAAATTCTTTAAAAATGTCATAGGTGCAATTATTCATTTTCAAACCATGGGATTAGAATAATCAGAAATAAGAAATGCGGGAAAACGCATCACAAGTTCTCTTTTAGGCAATTTCACTAGTAGATGAGCATCGTCTGCTACTGGTCTCTGGATTTAGGCTTAAACACCTACAAGACAATTAGCATTCGGAAGAAAACATTCAAGGAATTCGTTCACGTTCTGACATAAAAGAGATTAGAATGCTCTAACGAATACAAAAAAAATTTAATAAGTGGACTTAAAACTTTGTAATCCATCTGAACTTTTGACAGTAATAATCCAAAATTAAATTAGGTCACTAATTTCCGTGTGGCACGAGTTTCCTGTCCAAAATTTTTACATGGCGTAGTATACAGGGTGTTTCTGATAAGTCTGGTATAACTTTAAGGGGGATGTTCTATGGGTGATTTTGAGTCGAAAATGTAATTTCTTTACGTCCGGGTCACTGTTTTCGAGTTATGATTTGTGTGTTCTAGGGATGACCCCTTAATTAAATTAGAAATCAATTCTAAATCAGTTTCTTAATTAAATTTAAGGGGTCATGCATAAAATACTAAAATCAATCTTAACTCGAAAACAGTGGCCCGGACGGCAAAATGGAGATAGAAGTTACATTTTCGACTCAAAATCGAACTAAAGAACACCTCCCTTAATTAATGCCAGACTCATCAGAAGCACCCTGTATATACGTAAAATAGCATGCATGGTATTATATTATAGTACTATTTTTGGGGGGTGGGGACGAATTTAAACGTTAAATTACGCTTTTTTTAGGCGTTACCCGAAAAACACGTTATACTGTATAAAACGAACGGAGTATGGAGCGACATATAGTAACGTATAGTGAAGTGGGTAGAAAGAATACGCCCTAAAAATGGCACTAGATAGATCCCAATATATCCTAACGTAATAAAGCCCCACAGTCTAAATTATTATTGATAGCTCAACCAAACAGCAAAAAGTGAGTTAGTGCTAGAGGTTAACGGCTATAAAGGGAGGGAGAAGGTAGAAGGAAGAGTAGAAAAACATCGAGAAATAAAACGAGAGAAGTAGCTTTTGATGGGAGCGGAGTAAGCAACGTTTAGCTTTGGTGACCCATATAAAAATATCGTTGATGGTGCTCGAATCTTTGACTTATATACGAAAAGAAATACTATAACGAAAAGGCCCGGGATATCAATCATTTTTGGGCCTATCAATTACGTCATCATTCCTTACCGGTCTACCATGCCATAAGAAAGCGGACAGAGGAAATACAGAATCGTAGGAAAAGACGCGCGAAAGCCTCTTCTGGAAATATATCTTATTCCCCACGCGACGACTCGCCCATTCGCTAAACAAAAAAGGTCCCTTTTAAAAGGAAGAGTGAAACTGCATAACTTGTAAGTAAGCACAATTTGTTCATTTCAAAGTTGTATTGGTTTAAGAACAATAGCCGTATTGGTAGACAAGTCCAAGGCCTATTGTTTATTTTAGTTTAGAATAGATTAACTTAAAAGTTTAAGGTGAATATCTTTACGATGTATTGGTAGACAAGTGGCAGGTGTATTGTTTATTTTAGGTTTAACTTGAGGTGAGAATAGATTAACTTCAAAGATTATAATTTATCTTTCATTTAAGGTGAATATCTTTACTGTGAACTTTGGAAAAAATAATATTAACTGACTTAATAGTTGGTCTGCTAAGTTGAAAAAGGATCAAATAAATCGTTGTAAATTAGAAATTATAATGAGCCACGTGACCTTTCTGATAGCTTTAGGTTTATTACGTGTACTCTACCATTCTTTAATAAAGAGGAAGAAATTGCTTGAACCGGAATGTAATGTTCGAAAAATCCACCCGGGGGTCATAAGTTTTCGGGAAATTTTCTTTTATTTCAAATGACATGTATATAAGATCCTCAAGAATTTTCCCTAATTAGTTTTTTAATTAATATGAACAGGAGGACGGCTCGTGGTACACGGAGATTTTAAATCTAAAATGGAAGAGATGGGGAAAATTTTTAATTTGGTTTTGGTGTCACTTTTAAAGCACCCTATTTTCTTCTCTCTTTCTCTCTCGAAAATTGGAATCGCACGTCCCCCTTTTTTCGAGCATGCAGTCTCGGAATTCAAGCTCCGGATAGGTTTTAAGAGTTGTTAGGGATTTTTCAGGTACCTTCAATTCCCTCTTGACCAAAATGAGGAAGGAGAAAAAAGTACAAGCATTTTTTTCAGTGAAACGTACGAGAATGTCTCGTCGAAGTTAATTAAAATTTGGAGTATTTACGTAATAAAATTGGGAACGGATCTAATTATACTAATGAAACTATCTTTATATTGAAGAGAATTCACTAGTGAAGATGCCTTTATATTTATATCATGAATTTCTGGTTTAATCAATATGAGAAATTTAGTTTTCATTACGTAATTCAAATATTTGTTAGTTTTTTCGTCTGCTTGTTCAAATTTTGTCTGACTTATTTTGCGCGTGAAAATAGGCCAATGTATTGGACGAAATACATAGATTAGGCCATTTAATGTCAGGTTATAAACAAAGAATGGAAGTTGAAAGACGATAAACCGAAAGAGTTCGACGAACAGAGAAGAACTGCATCTTTTCGAACACTATTCTTTCACAGTTTCATGAGAAAAAGGAATGACAGGGCCGGTTAGGACCATTTATAAGGAGAAGGACACGGAGAATGGCGATCTGGGCTAATGGCCCAGTGTCAATACCCTGTGTAGTGGTGCTGTAGTCTTTCGTTCGTGAGACAGCTAGCCAGAGGGGAAGAGGATAGGTCCATAGCAATAAAAAAAAGAGAAAAGAATATCTAATCCATCCCACGATTTGAATACAGTATTCATAAAAGCAAGCCATCTATATTTCTAACTCTCTTATCCGAAAACAATGGATTTGACTTTGGGTTCTGTCGAAGTCTAACGTTGGGATAAAACGTAGCATCCCGGAAAGATGGCGAGACAGGGTATGTACATTTGGCCGCGTTATCTCTTTTGGGCAGGGATATCTTTCATGCCCATGGGCAAGGATACAGGCTTGCCGTTCACGATCCGTCTTATGCAGCCAAGAAAACAAGCGTCAAACAACCGTTATACCGTTATGAAAAAATAAAAAGAACGAGAACCGGGATCGCGGAAGAAGCTACTCGTATTAATGCAATCTGAGAAATCAAAACCCAGGGGTATAGAGCGTCTGCATTCTCATCTCTCTCCATTGAGTAGAGACTCGATCCAACACTTGTACCAAAAACAAAACACTTCAACTGCTTTTTTTTTAGATAGGTGTTTAAACTCTTGGCGAATTTAATTAAATTGTTTTTGAAAGAGATTTCGAATAAAGCACGTCTGATTTTTTTAATTAATTTTTCAATTTGTTGTCATGCAGCCTAATTGATTATTATCTACACCATCACTTCGTGGTTTCGAATTCAACTAAGTAATTTATGATTTTATACTAAAATTAAATTATTTTCTAATTGCATTCAGTAAAAACAATTGAAACATCGCTAATAAGAATTTTAGCTGTTGTGTCAAATTTCTAACATTTACAAGAAAAATCTGTGAGTTTATTGAGAAAACTCGGTCAGACTAAAACCCCAGGAAAACTAGGTAAGAAGAATAAAAATGTTCGACCCTCTTAGAAAAAGGGTTCGGGAAAAACTCATTCCCCAGAGAGGCATAAATCGGACACCAGAAAATAAAGTACCGCTGAAATCTCCAAGATCCCAAACTATAGTATACTACAAGTCGGCGTGTAAGGGTATACCGGAAAAGAGCAACGTAGGCGAGTTTTTACTTCCTTTTTTGTGTAGTTGTGTATAGAAAAAAGCCATCTACAACGGATGAAGTTTATCTCCCGGTGACTAGAGCGTATTTATTGCCAAGTGTGACGTGATGTGGATTATAGAAGACTTCAAACTCTCAAATGGATTCAAAGTTCGTGGCACGACTGTTATTTGAGCGATATTTTTTCAAAGTATATATGTATACTCGACTTCAAAGGGAAGGTATAACGACATTTGATATTGCCAGTCGACCATTATCTATACTTCAAAAGCTTTAGTTTATAAGAGAAAAGCCAGGATGTTACAAAAGGGAAAATTAGTTTTAACACAACATTTCAACTAAAGTGTTGTTTTCTCTTTTGAAAAATATACGGTAACTTTTAAACTTCCTGGGTCGTTTCAGAGTTGCGTATTTTGTATTATTCACAGCGACAAATAAATACTGTACGCGGTTTAAATATATATCAGTTCAGTTCAGTTAGTTTTATTAGAGACAGACAGACAGAAAAGGAATTAAAAGTGACTAAAACCTTTATCAATATATCTACTTATTAAATTAATAAATTCGAGCCTTTTAATATTAAGACCATTAAGGTTATTTGATAGGGCTATAAATCCATTTGCAACTTCAGTCTGCTGATTTCGACTTAATTTACACATTTATCGAGGAACTTTAGAAGGAAGACTCGAGAAACGAATTATAACGATTTGAAAATGGAAATTTATTCGGCTGCAATGGCGAATTTTAATCGTAGTGTTTATCACTCGGTAATGATTAGAACCATCCTACTACGCAATGAAGGATTAAAAATATCAACGCGCGGAAACCTTCCTGGAAAATTATTATGCAACAATTTCGCAGTCGGTATTAAACCGAGGTATCATTAGCAGACTAAAGTTGAAAACGGCAGCAGAGAATTAAGCGTAATAGTTCATTTCTGATCCAAAATTCAGCAATGAGAGAATTTATATGATGTACCTTTCGCAAATCCCATTTCGAGACTTCAGAACTACTTTCATCATAACAAGGTGTATCTCTCTATTCCTAATCCAAGTATTATTGACTTTTACCATTGGGATTGGCTATTAGCTACATTGCATTCTCACTCTACTGCCTGATTAAAACTAAAATAGCGTAAATTGCGTAAGGACGCTCCTGGCACTGCTGTTTCAAACTGGTACCGACATACGCAGTTGAAAAGCATTATGGTTACAATTAAGATGTAGTAGCTATATAGAACTATTAGTAAGAACTATACCGGTCGAACATCTAGAACATAAAGTAGAGTAGAATTTCATCTGTGAGGAATTTCGTGGTGTGCAGAAATAAAATTCATGCACCCACATCCCATTCCCACCTACTATAGGTGGCTGACCGGGGGAAACTAATGACGTCATTTAAATGTCGGATAGAGAAAACGATATTAATTTATTTTCCCAACCTCCTCTTACAGCTGATCCGAACCTTCCTCAGTAATTGAAACCCAAAAATCCACACCCCACGTTTATATTTTAAGCCAAGGAAGCCAGCTAGCCTCTGGTAACTCTCAAACTGGATACCCATATCCATCCAGCCCACCCACCATTAATCAGCTCATTAGCGGGCTCATCAACCCGAAATTTGGAAAAATTTTCGAGACCTTAGATTTGAAGGGGAGACTGAGTGTGTGTATGTGTATATATATGTATGTTTCATGCTTAAGCCCGCATAATGATTCGACGTCGTGTAGTACGATACATGTACGAGTGTTAGACGCGGACATACAAGTCTCGCCATCCCTTCTACCCAACTAAGAAACGATAGACGGGAAACGACCGTTAGGCCAAGGCCTAGTAAAGCCATATACGTTCTCTCTGCGCTATTACGCTATACGCTTCCAATTAAAACCTCTTATCAAGCCATCCGGCGAGGGGGCATCAACGCCTAATCCATCCGACTAAATGGGAAGTTAGGGGTGCAAGGGAGGAGGAGGATTTAGTTGTATGAGAGGATCCGTGGGAGTAAGTGAGGAAGGGGGAGTGAATCTCGAGCGCGTGCACCCATTCACGGATATCTGATTACGAACAACAAGAGAGGGCTTTAATTAGAGTTGTTAATTCCTAAAAAGAAGAATTTTTGGCAATTTTTAAAAGGCCAGACGTTGTAAGTCGTTTGTTTTCCGTTTGGACGATACGTCGTTTTGGGATGTAAAAATGGTGGATGGAAAACGCATCCTTTGGGAACAGGGGACATTGGATAAAAGTGAAATGCACCTGCCTCTATACCTTTAGACTCAAAAATACGCTATACTGGGAGAAGATTTATGTAATGGAATGACGGGAATTTAGATTCCGGCTATTACTTTTTAAAACCCAAAACATTTCCTATATACTAGCTGCATATATAAAATTTTAATTAAAATATATATACCCAAGTGTGTATATACATATATATATATATATATAAATAGACGTGGTGCTTGCTTGCTCGTCTACTCTAAAGTTTACGATGTTGTCCTTTTAGGCTAATATTTTGTAACTTTATTTACTTGGTGCAAACATAAATTAGAGCTAAAATTATAGTCACTCTTTGAAAGACGTAAGTTTAACAACTTTAGAGGGAATTAATAATGAATTAAATCGATACCGAGAATCATTTTGAATGGTGCATGTAATGAAAAAAAAAAAGAAATATATTCGGTCTTTTATCAAATCTCCCCCCTTGTATCCAAGTAAGCCAAAATCTATCATATTCGCAGTTAATATCCGTTTCTAACAATATGATTTACTAAATTGAAGTTAACCGGAGCTGAAAACGACGACGCCAACGCCGTTATATTCCTCTTGGTCCTCTCCGCACCCTTTCTATATAAGTTAAGTTAAACAAACGGAATCGTGCCTTCGCCGGGGGGATTGGAGGGTGAAAGAGAATAATGAGAACTGCGAATATACGGATGATAAAGGGTACGTTGGAGATTTATACAGTTAATATTTAGCGCCGCGGAAGAGAGAAGGTATGTATAAGTCGAGCGTTATAATTGAGCGCTCCAACTACAACAGGATTACGGTGAAGAGATCTGTAAAAATTCCAAGCTTGTCCTCTAAATAATTTGGTCTCTGAATTTAAGTTTAAATCTATAATCGTATTAACAATAAATATATCGCGTCCCATGCCTTATTTCTTAAGGAATTGTTAAATGCCTTGTTGGACAACTACAGGGTACATCTACAACCATATTACTCCTTGATATTTAAATCTATCGGTTCAGACTCATCAGGGATCAGTTCTACGAAAGTTTTGACAAAGTTATATCAAACTGGGTTGACGAAAATCGTCTTTGTTTGACTCGGAAACGCACCTCCATTAAAGTATTTCATTAGAGAGTGTCGTACTAAACAAACCTAATTAGAAATTACTGTCCAAATTGGTAATTTAATTAACGTTTTAATAAATTAGGGTAATTTCAAATCTCCATGGTAGACGAAAGAAACTTGAAGAAGCAGCTACGAGACCCTTCTCTCTCCTGTCGAGAACGTAGAGTCCCTGATCTTTCTCCTACCGACCAGTTGGTATAAATGAATTATTTTTCTCATTAACATTACTTGTAGATAGCATCGAAGCGAAATTTTACAGTTAAAAAACTTTAAAAACAAAAAAGAAGCCAGTGTAAAACGTCATTTTTTTAGATCGCAGCTTTTTCTACTCAAAATTAATACCAGCGGCCACGACTAGCATTCTTTCTGATTATTAAATTCAAATTTGAGGAAGGAAAGGGGTGAAGAAAAAAAACGTAGCAAGCAATCTTTTTTTAATAACGCGTCAGATTTTTCGATACCCACTGTCGGAGTAAAGAAGAGAAAAAAAAAATTGCTTCGTAAGAAAAATAAAGAGTTCTTTTTCTAACGGATATATGAAATTATTGACTTATTTTTTTCGTTTGAAGGATGGTAAGAGGATAGCAGTTCTCTATAACGTGGATTGAAAAGAGAAATCGATATTTAATTAATCAAGATACCTTTATCCCCAACAGTCTTCTCCTTTCACTTTGGAAAATGAACAAGTTCCGTTTACACACAGTTAACGTACCTACGTAGCTCGGGAAGGAAAATAATTGGAAACTTTTATACGACTCTGCATGTCCGTATATGAACTTAAATTGATAATGGCTTTAAAACCAACGAATTTGCATTCAAAAAGGGAAGAGGAGCGATATTCATTCGACGCTTGCAAAGTTATAAGCTGAAAAAACCTAAATGTATTATAAAACTAAACGACGAATAAAAAAATATGCTTTCCAAAAAAATTTTAATTTAATTAGTTGGTTATTCAACGAGAAAGAATTAAGACTTCAAATTCCAGAATGCGCTTTAAAATACCTTAAAGGCCGCTTTGGTATTATAAATGAAATAGTTAAGAAGCTATCGCCTACATTTTTTGAGTACCACACTAGAATTTTTCAATTTTCATTAATAAAAATTAAGCGAAATTGTTTAGTTAATCTTCCCATATATTTAGGTATCTTTATTTTTGCGTCCGGCCATTGTTTTCAAGTTAAGATTGTCCATAGTATTTTACGGATGACCCCTTAAATTTAATTAAGAAACTGAAAGACAATGATTTCTAATTTAATTAAGGCGTCATCCTTCGACTCGAAATTTCCCAAAGAACATTCCCCTTAATTTATGGCAGATTTATCAGAAATAAATTATTTTATATACTCAACTATCTCCTCAGCTATCTTTACTCCTTGATTAAAATTTCTAAACAATTAAGCATCAAGTTTAAAAATTAAGGCAAGATTCAATCAAGAATCGCAACTTCAAGGCCTTTAAATTAAAGAAAAACCCAAAGAAGAAAAAAAGAGGATAAAACAACATTGTTACGTTAGATATTTTTCTTTCTGATAACCAACCGTTTCTATAGTAGATATATAAATAACATTGCTTTGATACTAAGAAAGAAGGAGGAAGATGGGGGGTGGAGAAGGGAATGTTTGGAGTTCATCCCAATACGAGAAGACAACGAATGTAATATTTAATCCCTTGGTTTAATCTAAGATGTTTTGATACTTTATTGAAGATGGATTGAGAGACGTATGCCACTGAATCCTTGGGATGATGCTATACTTAGAGGGTTATACCCATCATAAAAGGGGAGAAACACGCGTCCAAGGAAGAGGACGAGTTGCTGGAGCAAGGCGCGACCAGGCGTGGATAAAAGAGCTAGCCAGCAGCCGAAGCGGTCCGCTCCTTTTGTTGTTTCTATCGATTAAACCTTTTAGATTACATCGGAGCTGCCATGAAAAGAAATCTTCCCGAGTGTAGGAGAAAGAGAGAAAAGGGATGTTTCGTGGAAAAGGAAGAGAGTATAAAGAGCCACCGCCGCAATAGTGATGTCCAAACATTCTTGTACGTCATTTTTAAGAACTTAACTATATTGGCCATAAATGATGGCTCTCCCTTCCCTTATCGTCAAATAACTGCAACTACAGCCTTCGGATAAAGATGTACGTACACTCCGTCAAATTTGACCCCCGCAAACTTCTAATAAAGATAAACTACACGCGAACAAGACTTCGTCTATATAACGCGCAATAAATATTTTAACTTGTTTTTTTCGATACGGAAAAAAAATTGTGTTTGCTTCCACCTAAACATGGTTGTATGGCGTGTTTAGGCGTTTGTGGTGTGATTTTGTCCATACACGTTGGGCATCTCTGTATAACAGTAAAAGTTTAGTCTTATATATTACGCAATTTCGAGAGTAATTAGCGAGCTCGAGGCTCGTTGATGCAATTGTCATAATTACGTATTTCTGTTAATTGTAGGAAAAATAACTTTGAAACAATTTCTCTACACTAGTCCCTCCTAAATAAAATAATACCACCCAAAAAAGGACCACGTTAAGACATCTGAAATCCTGAATCATGACAAGAGAGGGCCAGCCATATTACATCACTTAATAAAAATTCTACAAGACGTTATATTTAATGGAATATATTAATTCTTCAGATTTCTCAGAGAGATGTTCTTCTCGAACGGTACATTATGTAACACGAAACGTCGCGTTAGTTCCTCTCCGGAAAAGAGAGAGACAAGGGGGTCCACTTCGAGGGTGTTTAAGAATGGAACCCATAAACCCTACAGGGGATAGGAAAACTGTTTGCTCTTTCGATGCAAAAACCGTGGCACTAGTTAAGATATTCTCATGGTCATTGTAAACTTCACACTACGTTCCAGGGTTGCCACCAGAAATTTGTGGGAGCATCTCAGGTTTGGAACTGAATCATCTGAATCGAACAGAATGTCTACAAGCTTCGCAGTCTGTTGTAGATAGCGGTTGGATTGCGCTTATGACTGGTAACACTTTTCTGTATACACTATCTAAATGATAATCTGTAATTTTATGGAATATCAAGGTCGTTTGAACGTTCAAAGCACTGTTTAAAGCATGAGATGCATTCCCCTATAAGCTTGGGTCGCAAGAAAATTCTTTCCTGGTCCTCTATAGACTTACAAAGTCCATGGTTGAAGGGCAACTGTCGCCCAAAGTGTCTGTCTTCCCGTTGGGGGACACGACGAAGTACACCACTTCTAAAAGCCCATCATCCCTACAATATAACGCGGTGTATATACGTTTGAGCATCTAGAAAACTCCATTCTTTTTCCTCGTCTCCGATTTTTTTTTTCTTTCTCATCTTCCTCCCAGGGACGGTGGCTCCCGGTGACGGTATAAAAAAAAGGAAGGCGTGGGAACTAACGCGGCTGTCAAAGGCTTGAGGCTATCGACGATTTTGACTGCGAAATGAAGATAGATTACCGCTTTTCGACTGTTTAAACAAGAATCTGGCTTTCGGGTGGGTGGGTAGAAGTTAGGGTTGGAAAAGAGGTATGGGGAGATTCTGGAAAAGGGGTAAAAAAGTCTACGAAATTCCCTCAAAAAAGGAGTCTATGATCTCCCTTTTTTACGGTTTCTCTATATATGTTTTACTTTTTCGTCATAAGAATAGTGGTAGCCTGCAGTAGCCTGCGTACCGCCGTCTTCCCACATCCAATAATATTGGATATTTTTGACGAAGATTTATTAGAAAACTGTCGACTTTTGTTTACACAAACTTTACTATAGTCGATATTCCGACTTACGAACGCCTCTCTCTCTCTCCTGCTCAAATAATATGAAGAAACAAGATGACAGAAACATAATTAACACATTATTTTGTCTCTCTTCGTGAATTCGTAATTTCAAAATTGAATATTATTTATGTAAATAAAAAAAGTCAAACAGAGAGACAAATATAATTACCCAATTTTTGCAACCCGGTGATGTGCAAATATTGTCTAACGACTTAGGTAATAAAATTTCTGAACTGGCTGTCGTCAGTGGTGAAGTATTTGAGGATTCTTATGAATTAATTAGTTCAGTAAACAACTACTATCACTTACAACACACTCTAAATAGTGAGTTTCATTTCAAGCAACGAAGGATATCACTTCGAAAAACGTCTATTTTTTTAAAAACAAAAACAATTTGAGAAGAGGGAATGATATCTATTGGAATTAATATTCGAAAATGTAAAGATATGCGTTGGTATTAAAACTATAAGTAAAACAAAATTCAATTTATTTATTTAACCGTGGAAAATAAATTACTTCGTATTATATTGGGCCTTAGCGTAAAGGATCCCAATCGTAAACGATTTCTGATCCGGTTCTTGTACGATTTCTCTTACTCCTTATGTCCCCATTGAATTAATATATTATATAAAGATTGGGGAAAAGGGGATTTATTGATTTTAAAAGTGAGAGTGAGTTTAGTGGTGCGAATAAAAACATTCGTCTTGGGAACAAGATTGGATACGTCACTGGAGTAAAGGAAAAAATGAATTCAAAAAGAATAAATAAATCACTTCTTCATACTGTAGATTTAAGTCATTCTATTTGAATTCTTTATAGTTTAAAACGTTTTTAAAATGGGCGATAGGTATAAAGAGACGCTAATTTGTATATCTTGGATAATTACCAATCGTTTACAAAGATTAACTAAGTGTCACAATGTGCCACTTAAAAATTAATTAAAAACCTTCCGGCCCGGCTTATCTTGACTGACTCAACAATTATAGAACTGCGTGGGAAATTAAGAAAATAATAAAAAATAAAATTATAATTATTATCGTATTCGTCTAAGGGCAGCAGCATAAAACAAGCATAACTAACCCCCTCTTATGTCTAAAACCTTGTCTAAAAGGATATTTTGGCGGAAGAGGAACCAGGAAAAAGGGGTAATAAGGAAAAAAGATTGCCGGGGAACGTGCCAACTACGGATTTATAACGTTGTCCGAAAAGGGAAGAATATATATATTCCAGGGTGCGCTGGCATTATTAGAGGCGACCTAAGCTTCCGAGCAATTTGTCACTGGCCGAAGACTCGCGGAAGAAACGTCAGCGACACTCTATTATAAGGGACTTGAGTTTTCCTTCATTGAATGCCAGGATTTCTACTGAATTGGGTATCATCAGAAGTGTACCACACATGGGGGGTAATTGTAACATAATTCTTCATTTGGAACAAGGTTTATAAACCGAATCCTATTCGCTATAAATAGTTCCCTAATCTTTATTCTATTAGCGCTTAACTATTTGTCTGGGCACATATACGCTTGTGGATTTTTGATCCACGTCAAGACGAGGTTTGTGGGTTGATTGCTGGGGATTTAGTACCAAACATCTGAACTTTGATAAGCAGGAGAGCAAACAAAAATGGTGAACCTGGGAAGAATTATGTTACATAACTAAAGTGTTAAGAGATACATAGTGTCATCCTTCTTCTATTATCCCCTTCTGTTACCATGAAGTACAAGGCAAAGACACGTGTAAATCTCGCGCGTAAATACATTAATTTTAAACTCTGACATTGTAATATAGAATGCTCTACGGTTTATTAGCATGTTATTAAAGTTTACCTAAGATTACGTTAGGTACAACATGAGAGGCGGTGTTGGTTTATAATCTCCTGATATGCTAGCTAGGTTTACCTCAGATGAACAGAGGTTCCAGATGCAAAACGGTGCAAATTAACTACAACGTTCAATCTATCATACAAGAGTGTTTCTAGTCCGTATAGAAGACATTCCTTGCGCAATAGCGAAAGAAAAGTATATAGCCGTGTACACAGAAAGCAAGCGCACGAGGCAAGAGGACACAGGAGGGTGGAGGAAGAAAAAAAAAAGGTTTCAATTAAGGCAATGAGTTATGAGGCTGACAAACATAGATCCCCTAGTTCCATATAGAAGCTGGTAATATTAATAGGCTTGGTAGAAAGAAAGCTATGGCTAGACTATATAATGACGGTATATCGTCGGAGCAATTTCTTCTCGCGCGGTGACCGGGGACCTTATAAACTTGTCGATGGCTCGCGCGCTATGGAACTGCGTGGCTAGAGTCAATGGCAGGAAATGCGGACGCGGTAATGAGAAAGGTCATTAATCGAAACTACTACTACAACTACGTCACTATACCGGGGACCCTCCGTCCTTTGGTAATTGACTATCGACTCCCCACCCCTTTTTGTCCCCTTCTTTACTCATTTTCATATATGTTGTTTTCGTAATCTTTAATCTGCATCGCTGGAAGATTTTTTTTACAGCCGAGGTATTGTCGCGTTGAAATTTTGGAGATGTGAAAAATTTTAGTTTCTGAAAACATTCCACTGTCGGGGTAAACTTTGAACTTTCTATAGAGGACTAGAACAGCTCATTCACAAATGCTCTCAATGAAAAGCCCTTATGCAATGGAAAACTATTTCTCTAGCAACATTTCAAACAAATTTTCCCAATGAACAGATATTTATGAAGAGAAAGCTTTTGATAAGTAATTGTTAACGTGATCAAATTAAGTTGCTTCGTAAAGTTCAAACATCACATCTTGTTCGTAGAAAAAGGTGTTATATTAAAATCCGGGTTTCACTTTGATGGAAAAAGTACACCCTTCCTATACACAGATTCCCACTTTAGTTGTCCCCATTATCAAAGTCAGTTTATCCTATTTTCGCATTAAATTATCATAAATATTAGTGCAAATAGACGTTAGCATCCCATCCATGCCTTTTGAAATTTAGTGCGGAATATTTTCTCGCATCTTTGAGCTTTCGACACGCTGATCTTCCAAACAAGGACGAACAACGATCTAAGATATGTTAAATTGATAATGGATGGAGTTGTAGAGATAAGGCGACGTTGCCAGATTTCAAAATGATTAATAAGCTAAAATCTAGTGGAAAAAAGGACAAAATTCTCCTCGAAAAAGTTAACCGAACGGCAAAAATTGCGCCACGTTTTTGAGCTAAAACAATTTTCAGACAAGCGAAAAATGAAAAATCTGACAAAGACAGCGCAGCGCTCGAGCTGCTTTGGGATTAGGTTTATTAAAATAGTTCATGCTTATCATTGACTAAAAACGCCAAAGTTTACCCGCGGCGAAAGAGACAAAACTTCATTTACCAAAGGTAAAAATAATTGGATAGACAAAAGTTAATTAAATCCGCATTTTAAGGTCTGGAAAACGAAATGACGGGATAACAGCTAGCGACTCCGTCTGCAACTGACACGCATTTTAAGGCAAATTTTATTTCAACTTTTATCGTTAAAATATTTATTCTTTGAAGTTTTAAATATTTTTTGATGGTATTTACTGTATATTTTCCCTTTTTTATTTTTTCAAGGAACCCTTATTGTTTGTTATAAGAGGACCTGAAATTTGAATTAAAATCTAAGGTGACATCGAGTATGATGTATGAGAGCACCCACTGAAGTTGCTGGAACTCCCGGGTACTCCGGATAATGTACCACAGCTGAGAAAACCTCCCTGAATGGATCGCTAAATATATTTCTATAAACATATTGACACAACCGTTTTTCGAACTGGTAGCACTGCTCGATTTTGCAAGGCGTAAGCGAAATTTGCCTATTGTCTTTAACACTCTTTATATCGGCTAGTACAGTCTAACCACGGTCAACAATACGAAAGAATATAGACTTAGTTGACCGTTAAATTCCATGATCAATGCAGAGAAGGAAAAAATCAGCGATGGGAAAAGGATTATTTCTCTAATCGGTTCATGCAGTTTTAACCAAAAACTAAAGGCGGTCGAAAACGTGACCTATACTGCAGCTCGTTTCGGATCCGAATACTATAAGGTTCCTTGTTCTTTTACATATTCTCCATCTTTCGATCCGAAAAAATTCTTTTAAAAATCGATGGAAACCCCTGAAGGAGAAAAACCATATACGAGGGGGTCGAAGGCCTTTCTTTCAAAAATGACTTTCTTGTTTGTTTTTTAATCCGTATGTAAATTTATATATTTTTCGAAAGAAGTATATGCATAACCGAAAAGTTTCTTGTGGGTGGGGTTGATTTGAACCCGAGCTGAGTTGGGGGGGTTTGAACTGTCCCCTCTTTGCCGTTCACGCGGAAAAACATACGAGGGGCTAATCACTCTCACATTCCCTCTACAGCTGTTGCGGAATAATTTCAGCACTATAAAAGGCAGGGCTTTCCGCTAGTACAGTCAAAGCTACATCAATTACACTGAGTGGCATGCCCCTCGAATAAATATAAAAATCGATTAGGCCGTTTTTTCTAAGAAACCATTTATGATTGGGATGGGTGAGGCTGAGCGGGATGGAAGCAAGCGCTAGCAATTCTCCAAAGACCAATTATATCGCGTAAAATCATTCACCAAAAACGTACCAGAAGTTTACATGTACGAGATGAAAGTTGTATATAGAATCTCTAACCAGTATTTATAATATTGATAATATTTTCGCTAATTTGGTTATAGCTCTTTTAAAACATATTTTGAATTTGATGAATAGACGAAAATTGGTACTGCTTATATTAAAAATGGTAGCAGTGATGTCACAGCAATGAAACTACGGATGTGTCATTTATCTAAAAGTGTGTAGGTGCCAAAAACGGAACTAACGACGTTGGTATATATCCTGAAGGGATTTTAAAGGAAATGAAAAACTACATGTTCCTTCCGATAGAGAATGGTTCGTTTGTTATCAAAACTAAAGCTTCGATTTTCCCCTCACATCATTTAAGTATACATATGTTACAACACGAATGTGAACTTTAGGTTTGGATTATCTTTTGTCACATGATGAACAGCAAAGATAAAAAAATTCAGACCATATACGCAATTATAAAACTAATACCCCATTAAAAAGTATATGCACTAAAAACAAAGTAAAATGAAATAAAAAAAAACTAACCATTTTTTTGTCATCTTCATCCTTTTGTGTTCTGAATTCTCTCCTCCATCCAATCCCTTCGGAGGTATACCTCGAGCTCCACAGTTTTTCAAACTCCTATTAAAAATATAATTCGGTATTAAAATTTCTTGATGCTTGAAAAAATTATAAAAATAATATCGTGCTCTCTCTTGGGGGAGGGGGAGGTAAAGAAGGTTGTAATAAAAAGCTGTCTAACCACGGTGTTAAGCGACGTTAGAAGAAAGTACCCGCCCGTTCGCCCCATGGGTGACGCGGGTGAGATGGGAAATGGAGCGCTTCTTTTGTCTTTCCCCTCGAAATGGCACCCAGTTCTCGTCAAAATGGGTATAGGGTGTCCCTTTTTTAAAAAAAATTAGGGGTATATAGCGGGGGTTAGGCTTAACACCGAGATCGATTCTAGGGCGTGATTGAAACGCTGATGTTGGGAAACTGGCGAAGCGAAGCCTGGCTACGACAAGAACACCCTATTCCGCATAATCGACACCTCTATACGGACGTCGGGGACCGATGGTATATATATGCCAGACACGACGAGAGCGTTTTCTTTTAAGGATCGCGATCTTTTCTCAAGAAAGGAAGCTAGAGAGAAAGAGAGAGGGCGGAGAGGAAAAGGACTTCCAAGATTCTTTCAGAATCACTGCCTCGGAAATGAGTCTTAGGTCCTTTCCTAATGAAAATTAAGCAAATCGCGAAGCCATTCGATCGGAATAATTAAAACGACACGTTTTAAAGTCACACTTTTCGATTAGTTATACTGTATAAAAAAATGTACCTGTAGCACGAAGTTTAAAAGGACTTTAAAATGTTCTTTATTTCATTCATTATCTAAACTTCATTTGTCCTACTATGAAAACCCCTTCGAAAGGATTGGTTTAAGTCAAAGTGACTGCCTTATTTCGGGTTCTTTAAGTTTTAGATCTCCTTGCAATTTATTTTTTAGATGGAAGTTTGGCTTGCTATGGCAATATAACAAACGTTAACCCTAATCCTGCAAGCCCTTTCAGTAACCAACCATAAGTTCCCATTTGCGCGCCCAGAGTATATATACTCTCAACCAAATTTGAAGTGTTGAACAAATATAGATGGAATTGAACACACAAGCTCTCTTTCTGCTATATAGTGTGAAGTACCGGACAAAGCCTGTTTAAAGTCAAGACTCGATCCCATTCTTCAAGAAATATATAGGCCTTATAAAATATTTGTTCTGGTTTTGATGGGAAGAATATAGAAAAATCTATAGGCAAACGTCTTAAATCTCTAATATTTTCACTTAGTAAGAAAATATAAACGAGAGAACAATGCGTTATAATACAAGATTTTGGGTCAGAAAAACTGGATAAATAAATCTTCCTAGTTCAAACAAGAAAAGGCGGTCTGACTTAAACTTTATTTTATTTAATTAAAAATTAATCGAAGCATCGTAAAAAGACAGACCTCAAACCTGCATGGGACTATGTATGACACTTCCTATACTTTTTTGCAGTCCATCTTCTTATTTAGTCTGTACTAAGTCTTTGACAGCGCCTCACCAGGCGTCACTTTACGAGAATCTATGACCTACGTCACTTCATGACAAGCTCTCAGTAACCAGTGACAAACCTATGAACTTATGTAGGTACTTAGAAGATCGCCATTTAAATTCTTAAAACAAATTTAAATGTTATACTTTGGTATTTCTTTGTGTTAAACAAAGTGTAGCCAAACAAATCTTAGAAAATCCTAAACAGCTTATAATTCCATCATTTCCGGGAGAGGAAAAGCAAAAAGAAAGGGCGAAAGAAAAAGTGAGTTGAAAATCGTTATTCTTATCGACTAATTACGCGATAGTGGCAAATTGGTATCATTCTTTTATCGAACAAAGGACCCAAAGAGAAGAGACTAAGATATATAATACATCATCAGAGGGCTGCAGCGGGAGGACGTCGCGGAGTTTCTTATCAAATTTGATGAGAACGGTGGCAATCAGAATCCAGATGTTAGAAGATTCGCGTGCGCCAGGGATGAAGGAAGAGCGCGTGAGAACAATCGAAGAGAACCCTTAATGAGCTTTCGCTTAATTACGCAGACTGTGTGTGTGTGTGTGAGAAAGAGAGGTATATACGTCAGTACCGCCTTTCAGGCCAAGGTATAACTTAAATTCAATCCCCCATTTTGGTGTGCATGGATGGTGGATGCTCGGCCATTGTGGTATCATTTTTGTTCGGTATAGCTTGTATCACTCTCTTGGTAGAAAAAAAAAACGGTTGAATAAATTGATTTTTTCATTACATTCTTCTCGATTCGCTTCATTAAAGTTTACTTAAGAAGATTTCGCGTCAAAGGTGTCAAATTCTCTTCGCTATCTCCCTTCCCTTTCCTATTCTCTCAGGAGTATAGTTATTAATTCTTAAGGGAAGGAAATTCGTTAGTGTTATCAAGCCACGCCTTCAATATGATTATAGAAATAAATTTGAATGTCATTGCCTTCCCATCATTGTTACTATCATTTAAAGGAAGGATGAAATAGTAATTTCAATTTTCAAAAAGATTACGACAGGACCTTATCAATTTCTGATAACGTCTGTTATGTTCCTGTTTGTTGGTTTCAATAGGTTTATGTTTGATTAGTGTCTAAATTAACTTCGGTTAGTTTGTGTTTATGTTTGATTAAAGTTTAAATTAAGTTCGGTTAGGTTAGGTTCAACGTTGATCATGTTGCCTATCTCGTCAAAATTTTCACGTTTGAACTATTTGAAAAACATCATGGTTTCAAAATAAAGGGATTAGGGTCTCGCGTGCCTGAATTCAACGCCGATGACATCTCAACTGCCTGTGCCTCAACCTCTGCCGCTAACATACTATACACCGTGGACCTTTGTTACCGATCATTTTTGGACGGGTTGGCAGACCCATTTTAGTATGGATTCAAACTTATGTGATTATTCAGGTCAAATTTCCTCCGGTAGTATGAGCGTAACAGTATCGCGGATATGACACAGAGATGCACCGGTCTAACATGACTTCGCCTTGGCGGTGCGATCCCCTAACCCAGCCCCCCAGAAGCGAGGTTACAGGAATGCGCCACTATTCCCAGCTGACAATAACATTTAAATATATGTGCCTACAGTTATAATATCATCACTCTCATAGCCTTAAACAGTTCCATGAAGTTTTGAATGACCTTGATGTACTAAGTTCTCCTTGCGTCTTGTTAAGTCAAAGCGCCCATGAGTTTTTACAAGACTGTACATGGTTAAAGAAACGGTTCAACAGCATGTTAATTTCCCTTTAAAATAAACCCATTAGTCCTACGGATTAGCTGAAACATTTCAAACTATCCTGAAATCAGATTTGCGCGCAACACGTATACTTCTGATCCAAATTTCCCAAAATTCAAAGCTATTCCAACCACATCCCGTAACATAAAGCTCCAGTTACTCTGCGAAGAATTCTGCTGGGATTTAAACTGAAAATGGAAAATCCTAGTTCTCGCCTATATAGCCGGGAGAGGTTATCGGAATAAAAGGGTTATGACGGGATGAAACATGGTTGGAGAGGAGAAAATATAACGATGAATTATTGAAACTTAATATCCGTATTATATATATATCTAATACCGGGATAATTAGTTTAAATTACGATAGTAATAGACGCTTAATCTGTCTTCATTTGCCGAGGAAAGCTTTCGTGAAATTCCCTTATCGATGTTTATTTACGTTCGCGGCTAGAGACCCGAAATTTCCAGCCCAAAAAAGCAGGCGATGCAAGCTTACTTACGGTCAAATAATTAAAGTCCAGGCCATTTGGATACGCGATGTGAGGAAATTCGATAATTACGCCATACTAAAGACATTAGCAATTAGCGATTAACCCTAATTAAGAAAGCAATTGAGAATAATTTTTTTTGGTTTTGTTTTTGAAGAAATGAAGAACTAACAAAAATAAAAGCAACTTCATCGAGGTGTAGAACAATATTTGACTCATTTACATATGTTATCACGACTTCTTCACGTTATTAGCATATTCTGTAACATTTTACCAATGTCTAATTGTTCAACGGGGAAAACTTTCTTAATGGTTCTCAGCCAATTTAAATAGGTAAAGAGTACTTCTGAGAGTTCTGGATATAAAACAATTGATCAATTATCGCGGCAAACCGGATTCTGTAAAATTCTGCAAGGATAAAAATCTTTGCAAAAAGAAAACTCACGGTGAGGGTCAAATCGTTGACCTCAGGGGTTAGGAAGTTAACTTATGACCTTAATCCCTAACTCATCGGTATAGAAAAGCTGACTTCCTCTCGAAGACAACTGAGAGTTCGTTCGAAAGAAAACAAGATGAACACTAAACCAAATACCAGTTTCACCATCAAATAGTGAGGTAAGTACGAACATCCCTGGGTTTTCTACCCTCTGAGTTGCACAAAATGCACGAGACACGCTGACAATTCTCGCACGTGAATGGAACTTAAAAAGTGTATAGTACAAGTAAAAAAAATCGGCGAGTAGTTGTAAAGAGAGTCTCGTTTGGGTTCCTGCAAAATGAAGACGAATGTTTCCCAAGAGGAAGGAAGTTGCGGAAAAGGGAACCAACGATAGAGAGGAAGTCTCGAACCGACGACACGAGTGCAAGCATCATGCATGTAAGAGAATGAAGCATCACCCTAAAATCCGCCTTTTTACTTTTTGTCCCTTCGGGCGCTAAAATAACCCCGTACAGAACAAAAAAAAGTATTTTATCCAGAGAAAAGCCCTTGCAAAACTGGCTGATCGAATAGGAAGGAGCTTTTGGAAAAGGGGGAACTATACATACACCCTCTGTGTTTGTTTTGCTTGTTTTGTCCCCGTTTGATTCGATTCACGCTTCAAATACGCTTTGCTTCAATCCAATACTATACTGCGAAACTCTTTTACCTTTCTACTCACCTTGACTAGTGACTAAGGCAAAAGTTTTAAAACCCTACGTTGATCTCGTACGAAAACGGTTACGAGAAATCAATTGAAATGGAAAAATATACCTTTAACACTCTGGGAAACGAAAGAACGAACGAGAGGGTGTCGAAATTTACGCTCGTTCCGCGAAGATAAACAAACTGAAAACTACGAAAATTGGCCAATAGAAGTCTATATTGGACTTCGTCAAAGACTGAGAGGTTGGACATTTACCAAGATTTACTTACAAGATTTAAATTTTGTATTTCATTATATGTATATCAAGGGATTTCTAAAAGATTATCTTGAATTTTTTAATAATTAACTAACCAAACGTCTCACAAATTTCTTCTTCTACATAATTAAACCTTGAAACATTTCAATCTGACGTCGAAGTGTATCACCAAATTATTAATTAATTGATTCCCAAATATACAAGTTATCCAACCCCTTTTTGGAATAAGAAAAGGAGTAAACCGATATATCGGATTTTTAAAAGCACTTTTTAAGTCTGAAAACTTTCTACACGTGCGTGTAGAGCAGAAGGCGTTTAGCTTTATATAGTGTTAAATAGCTTAGGGATAATTTCCAATTAAATTTTTATACCTCAAACTCAAACAAAGAAAGCTATTGGAATAACTTTAAGCTATTTTCCCAGTTATAATTGACAATTTTAAAAATAATCAAAAAACAAAAGGTTTTTTTGTGAAAATAAATTAAAATTGTTTTCGTACAGTGCTGTTTCCATTATACATTGCATGAACTTGATAAATAACTGCTTATAAAAATTTAAATTACGTTTAAACATACGTCAATTCTCCACATTTTATCAAATTGCGCTGCGCAAAAGTATTTTGTTAATTTAGACTAATATAAACTCAGCGATTTTAAACCAGTTCCACACATACGTGACTTCAATGTAAAACTGCACGAGTTATCTAACAGGCTTGTTAGAAAAAGAGATGACGTGTAACTATATACACAAGCTCATTCGTAGGCCTGTCAGAAAAATATCAAGGAAGAAAAGGAGTTGCGTGTAAAAGGAGCGCGTACATGCAGCTATAGCTACCTCATACTCAGAAAGGTGGTTAAGTAAGGAAAGAGGAGTATGTACAAAAGGTGAGAAGGTCGAGAGTAACCGTATGGGTCGAAAAATAAGGCGCGAAAGTTATAAGCCTAGACCGAGATATGCAAATGAGTTAGGAGAAGGGTGAATTAATTTGGCGTTAACCACTCCTCCCATCTTTTGGCACGGTTTGTATACAGAAGGCCGAGTCTACTACCCGGGTAAACGGGGCAGTCTTTTCATTTCTTGGGCGAAAGCTTTGACCCGAAATTTTAGGGGGACCGTCCGTCCGCGTGGCTAAAGAGAAACAAAACGATGTCAAGAACGGTATACGGCTTGATTATTCACTCTCGGAAAACTCGCCACCCTCAGACAACTAAAAGGGACCAAATTTTCTCTCTCCTAAACCAGCTTGTCTCCTTTTTAATGAAAATTCGCAAGGGTCCGGCTTCAATCTTGATTTAAAAGAGAGTATACTCCGTACCACGCGAAACAATAAAGTTAAAACCAATAAATAAACTAATATACCAGTGTGTGTCACCCCTGTATAAACAAACAACACCTATAGTATACAACACAGTCTGTACAAACTTTTAAAATACGCTTGTTTGAAGGGATACTAACCATCAACCATCAAGGTGGTCTAACTACCCCTACAATAAATAAGTCAAAGCATTTACCCCTGGTCAAAGCACTAGCAAAGGGTTGTTTCTCAATATAACAATTGTTTTTTTCTAGCGCAGAATATTAAATTCGTGTACATCTAGAATATTGGTACCTTTTCAAAGGGGAATAATTATAGTTTATTATTATTGAAATAAACTAATATGATTATAAGCTTGAAATATACCTCAATTTCCATAGCATACACCTACCTATCTTCCTAATGGGAAAATAGGTAATTCTATACTACAATAATTTATTGATTCTAATATATAAACACGAAAAACAGAATGGAATATTCTAAAAAATTAATGTTTAGCCGCGCCGCCTTGGGACGGACGATATATTATAGTCAAACACAGTGTTTACTACGCACTTTTGCCGGGGCTTTTAAATTACCTTAACACAACTTAACACCTTTGCCAAGAAGGGAAGAGAAAGAAAAAATACTCAAGGTTTTTCTGATGCGGAAAGCCGGAAGAGAAAGTGGATGATAGTGAAATTGACTAGGAAAGAGAAAAAAGAGGAGGTAGAGTGTCTTAAGACGGCTGTTCGTGGCATTTCTAGAGCGAAAATTTATTTATAATAAGAATATGGAAGAAGTAAAGAGGGAAAGAAGTGTGGCATCATAAATTTATAAGGTATGTTTCATAAGTATGCCACTTCCTATGCTTCATAATGCTAGAGACTTACAGCTCGAACTAGTTCGAGAACGACAAGCGAGAATTGAAGTACTACACTCGGTTAGTTTTGCAGTCCATCTTCCTATTTAGTCTGTTACAGTGCCTCACCAGGCGTCGATTTACCTCGAATCTATGACCTAAGTCACTTCATTCATGACAAGCTCCAGTTTGTAACCAATGACAAACTTATGGAACATATCTTATGAAGTTGTGATAGCATGTACAGTGAAATATTTTGCAGAAAAGCTTTCCCCACCATGAAAAACAAGCGCTCTTTATTCTTTCTGGTGCAGCAATTTTTGCTATAAGAGGAGAGAGAGGATAGCGAGCGTGGTTAAGAAACACTGCTAAGAGTAAAGAGGGAAGAGAAAAAAAATTTGAACGAGCTATCTTTCTATTCCTCTTTTTGGAAGGCTTCCTTCGCTAGCTGCTTTACTTCGAGAGAGCCTTGCATGGACTAAAATTTTGACGACTCCGTGTTTGCCAAGCAACTACTATTTCAAAGTATTAAAGAGGACGAAGAACGCCTACGAGAAATACTATAAAGAATGAAAATGAAACAAGGAGTACCGTCTAAATATCATTTGGTATTTTTGTTTTATGAATAAATTTAAGTCAACTAATAAATTTCAAAGTTGGGAATTTTGTTTGTTAGAGGATGATAGACCTATTTGAGCAGTGTCTTTAATCCTAACCTGACTCAATACCAGGAGACTGAGCCACTTCTCCTCATCTCAACGGTTGAGGTGTATGTTCGTATAAATGTATGGTGCAAATTTTTAGTGACACAAGATGAATGCTTTAAATATCAGATGAAGGTTAAAGATCGGGTCAAGAGAGGCTTACTTGGAAAAATGGACCAACAGTCTGTACTTAAGCCAATCAAGAAGCGGTGTACAAAATGACAACACAAGTTAAATACTAGACCAGATTGAGTGTGGTTATTTGGAAAGCACAAACTTGCTAATTTATGTAAATTGTGGTTTGTAAATTAGGTTTTTACTAATTAAGGACAGACGTCGGGTCGTGCGGCATAAACCGCGTTTCCGGCGTTTTCCTTTGTCACTCGAATGAAAATTGTCACATTGGCCTCCCACCGGCCCGATAACGATAAGAGGCTCCTTGGAAAATATATAGGAACGCTGTAAGAAGCCGAGGAGCTTATATATGGGAAGAACGAGAGGCTATTTCCCTTAAAAGGTCTGTTTTTTCTAAGCCATCCACCTTTTAAGTTTCCATCCCATTCCTTGAACGCTCCTAGGAATCTAAAAGATGGGAATCCCCCTTCTTTTCTCTCCGCCAGAATTTTGCTTTTGATACTTTAAGTTGGCTATTCATAGTAAAAGAGGAAGAAAAGAGATGTGGAAAGGAAAAATGTCCCTAGAAGAGGAGCCCATCACTCAAAACGGCGAAACGTCAAATATTCGCGTCCTCCTCCATAGTTGAAGGCGGAGCGATGTGGTGGTCTCGGGATACATTTCATATTTTTTCACTTCAAACACTTAGGGATTAAAGATTGCATTTAAATAAATATGCCAGCACGGAAAAGTTATTCTTGTAAATGGCAAAATTCGAGAAAAATGTTGATAAATTGTCTATAGTTTCGTGATTTTTACAGATATTCCATTTGAGATATTTTCCCTGCCATCCCAGGCCTCCAGAAAAAAAATTACGTGTGATTTATTAAACTCACATACCCCAATAGCCTTATTCCCACACTATTCTTAATTACCCTTGTTCTGTTTAATACGAGGCCATATTCCCACTTCGTACTTAGACATTCTTGAATTAATCGTTCATAAGTTATAAAATTAATATTAAACGGTCCCTGACTACCGCGAAGTAGGCATAGATCCTTTAGTTTGAAACTTATTGTCACGCTAGTGATAACTTTCTTATTGAACATTCTCACACAAAAATGCTACCACAAAAATGATGATATTTCCTGACTTTTCCTGATCTTTATTACTTTCCAGCAGGTTTTGACTTTACCTGAGAAGTAGGGCTAGCAACCTGAGAAGTAGGGCTAGCAACCGTGGACTTGTTTTGAGTGGATAAGTGAAGTACTCGGCTCATTAATTCCCTCTCTTTGTTCTTGAAGACTAATTTAATTCATCGTGGAAAACGAATGCCGCAAAAACGGAGCTTATACGATATATTTGTCGTTTGGGTCTCTGCAGCTATTGGCGGGAAAGTGTTCGGATCACTCGCGTTTGCGGTTTGTATAGCGGTTTGCGAATCCTATTAAGGTATATGTATTGAGGATAATATTGGGGGATCCGACCTGGGCAAAGAGCTAAACACAATACGGATGAGAATTCGCTAGGTCGCGCTTGAACCAGAAGAGAGAATGGCTTTGAACCCGCTTTCGTCTAATATCAACATACTCGAAAAGGGGTCAACCACTTCAAAGGCGCTTTCGAGCGGTTTACCGGAGGTCGAGACAATCGAGATGCTGGACGCTTAAATTACCATCGGATCCCCGCTCGCGACAAATAAGCTTTTCAAAAGAGCCAGTACCGCGGATATTATACGCCGAAAGGTCGCGCTACTGTAACTAAGTAACGTGATAAACATACGCCAATTACTGCGGAGTACTTTAAAAATTGCACGAAGTTTGCGGGCGGGTGTCGCTGGATAGAGAAGAAGTTGATCTGTCATACATCACATCAAAGAGATTTAATAATGCAGAGTTGATCGGTGGTGAATTTATTGGGAAAATGTTTTCTCTTTTCAAAATCTACCGAAACATGCATTGAAATTTCATTTTTAAAGGAAGACAAGTTGGTAGATCACGCCTATGCATAGTTTTCAAACAAGGAGGATTCAAACCATTTACACAAGGATTCCAGGCAACGTGGAGGACATAAATGCAGCCTACTATATCATCCAAGTAGCCTAACCTCCTTGTGTAAATGGTATGAATCCTCCTAGTCCGAAAACCATGTACAGTCTTGCTTTCTAATAAACACATAATACCATAACAACCCATGTTTATTTTAAAACCAACATAAATCTATCTAATCCTAAATTCGTATAATGGGCAAAGCAGGAATAAATTACACCCAAAGTTTTCTTTTATCGTTGTACACGAACAGTTTGCCCAGTTGAAAGAAAGAAAAAAGATACAGGCATTGTCTTTTACAGTTTTACGTTTAAACGCTGCCGCGTGATGGTCCCCAGAAGGGACGTAAAAAAATATATAGAGACAATGAAGACGTAGGTGCTATATCAAGTTTTTTTTTAGCTCAATTTCTTATCTAAGCTGGCGTATAGAGAGAAAAACTGCAGAAAGGGAAATTTCCGGGTTCGAACCAGGATCCGGGAACAGTATACCTCCCATTACTTTTAAGCGTCCACCATCACCGTACGTTCTCTCTCTCTCTCTCTCTCTCTCTCTCTCTCTCTCTCTCTCTCTCTCTCTCTCTCTCTCTCTTCTCTGTCTTGTCTAGGGGTACCATAAAACCTCACACAAAAGGAGAAGGAAGCCAAATAAAGCGCTCCTAACTAAATTAAAGCGTAGTAAATAGAATAATATAGCCATACCACTTCTCTCTCCCCATCTCTGTGGAGATAGCCATGGGAATTCTGCAAATTACAGAGCCGCAACAAAAAAAAACCTTGTATTTTTTATAAGGAGGTTAAATTCCTAAATTAACGTACAGTTTCTCTTATAAAAAGGACACCGGCGTTGGTAATTTATCAACCGTTTGCTTTTATTCCCATGGAAATGGCCCCAACCCCGTCGACAAAAACAAAAGTTTTGGCGAACGAAGGAAGAGATGCCCGTCTTTTATTTGCTATTCATTTAGTCAAAATGAATAAAAAAACCCTCCCAAAGGACGTTTTAAGGAAAATTCGGGCTAAGAAAGCTTCGAATGAAAAATTTCTTTAATAGGCTTAGAATGTTTTTAATCCATTGTTAAATTTCTTGATTTATTATTTAATAAAATTTTAATTAAGAATACGAAGGTTATAAAAAGAGTAATTTACGTCTAATGAAATTAATATTTCTTCCTTGAAATTTATGGTTTAATTTTAAAGGAATTCTAAGGTTTTATTCAATTTACGCAAATAGCGTTAAGTTTTTTGGATTTTTTAATTTAGTTTTCTTTTTTTTTTCGAAAAATCTAACGTTAAGTGAAGCCAACATTTAGGGGATGTGAAGCCAGTGCTTTTTCTATGAGCCCCTGTAGAAATGTTTAACCCGCAGTACACTGGTGTTAATAAAACTTTTATCACACAGAAAATATCCCATAGATGGCGACAGAGATCCAATATTTTTTATGTTTATAAGAAAAGCGCGTGAATTATTAGAGGGGTTAACCATTCCGATTATATAATATACTAGCCGTTACCCGCGGCGTCGCTCGCGTGTAATAAGAACTTCCATCTAAAATGATATAAAGAATGTGTAGATTTTACTGATGACTAATATTTTTGTAGCACCCTAGGAGCGAAGGCACTCGGCACAGTCCGTCAGCCCGTCGGCATATTTTTTATTACTTTTCACGCGGACATTATTCCAGAAAGAAGGGTTTTTATGTTTTTGGCCGCAATTTAAAAAGATGGCAACAAATCGAACCCAAAATACCATTCAGCCCGTCTATAGGTTAAAGGAAACCATTGTACTAAATATTTGTGAAATCGATTGAAACGCGCGAACTTTATTGCATAGAGAATATATTCTTACATTTCTGGGCGCCATTTCAAAAGATGGCGAAAAATCGAACCCGAAAGACCATTCAGCCCGTCTTAAGGTTAAAGAAAACCAGTGTACTAAATATTTGTGAAATCGGTTGAAACGCGCGTACTTAATTGCATAGAGAATATTTTTTACATTTCTGGGCGCCATTTTTTAAGATGGCGGCGGATTGGAAAAATCTTTCTTAGTACGCGCCTACTACTTATGAGTAACGTTCCTGCAAATTTTCAGCCTTCTAGGGCAAGCGGTTTGGGCTGGGCGTTGATTATCAGTCAGTCTGTCAGTCAGTCAGTCAGTCAGTCAGTCAGGACTTTGATTTATATAGATATAGACTAGCCGTTACCCGCGGCGTCGCTCGCGTGTAATAAGAACTTCCATCTAAAATGATATAAAGAATGTGTAGATTTTACTGATGACTAATATTTTTGTAGCACCCTAGGAGCGAAGGCACTCGGCACAGTCCGTCAGCCCGTCGGCATATTTTTTATTACTTTTCACGCGGACATTATTCCAGAAAGAAGGGTTTTTATGTTTTTGGCCGCAATTTAAAAAGATGGCAACAAATCGAACCCAAAATACCATTCAGCCCGTCTATAGGTTAAAGGAAACCATTGTACTAAATATTTGTGAAATCGATTGAAACGCGCGAACTTTATTGCATAGAGAATATATTCTTACATTTCTGGGCGCCATTTCAAAAGATGGCGAAAAATCGAACCCGAAAGACCATTCAGCCCGTCTTAAGGTTAAAGAAAACCAGTGTACTAAATATTTGTGAAATCGGTTGAAACGCGCGTACTTAATTGCATAGAGAATATTTTTTACATTTCTGGGCGCCATTTTTTAAGATGGCGGCGGATTGGAAAAATCTTTCTTAGTACGCGCCTACTACTTATGAGTAACGTTCCTGCAAATTTTCAGCCTTCTAGGGCAAGCGGTTTGGGCTGGGCGTTGATTATCAGTCAGTCTGTCAGTCAGTCAGTCAGTCAGTCAGTCAGGACTTTGATTTATATAGATATAGATTTTTTGCACTGTCAGGGGTAAAGGCTCGTTTTCATAGAAGCTAGAAAATTCGAAAACGCTCACGCTTCACGAGCTTGAATACGAGCGGTAATGTATTTTTTTCGAACGTTTCCGCTTTCGCTCGAAATTTTCACGCAACTCGCGCCTATGAAAACGAGCCTTAAGATTTTAAAGATTAGGCGTAATTCTTTTAGTACTTCAAACTTTATCCAAAGTTTTCCATTTTATTTTATTTATATATATAAAAATAGGCTTAATGGTTAAACTAGAAAAATCTGGATGTTAGGCAGGCTTAAAGCATTAGTTTTTTCAAAATTTCAACAAAGAATTGAGAAAAAAAAACAGCGTCTGCCAAGTCTTTCCCACTAATGATATAGAAATGGTTATATTAATATTTATGACATACTAGATCATCAGAAACACGGACCAAAAAGAGCGTAGATCGTTAAAGGTAACGTCTAATCAATATTGTGTCTAAAAAAGCCTAATTTTAACGTAATTCCGCATCTAAATTGAAAACTTTCCTCGTCAAAAAGGGTTAAGAAAAATCAGGATAATGGAAGAGAGGACTGAAAGGAAGTGGGCGCAATTTAAATGATATTAGGTAAGCGAGGGACAAAACACTCGGAAAAATGTCATACAACATTTTCGACTCAAAATCACCCAAAGAACATCCCCCTTAATTTATGCCAGACTTATCAAAAACACCCTGTAAAAATTTAAATGTAAAAATAAAACGAAAAACAATTTAAAATTGAACTGAAAGTTCTGAAATATTCTTAAATGTTATGTACAACGTTTTCGAAGTGGTGGTCCCCTTTGATTTTAAGAATATTTTTAGCCTAAGCTCAAAGAAAAATTTGTAACACCATGTCTCTTCGTATTTTGGTGAAAATCAGACGTTGTTTTGGTTTTCCGATTGTTTGTTACCCTTGAAAAAATTATTGAAGATTATATTCCCTTTAAAAAGTTGTTTTAAAAATAGCCAAACAAACGATTTTCTATTTTTGTATCGCACCAGACAACCCAAATTATGTATCTTTGACGCGTTTCTTTGTACTGAGTGACTACCCCATTGACGGACGATGGCACAATACGAACTACAACACAACTTAGAGGGGAAAGATACGATGTCATTTAAAAAGGAAATAAAAGTAAGGGTAAAATGGTGGGCAGGCAAGTGGTGTACACGAAATTCCATCGTGACCTTAAGGAATTGAAGAATAGCGAGAGAGAGTTAGAGAGAGAAAGTGGCGTATATAAAAAAAATACCATCCGAAAAACGTGGAAAGAAAATATATCCTTCGTCTTGACCTATCGCTACTAAAGCACCCGGTAATCGAAAATCGAAAGGTAGCGGCTCAATCGATTTTAGAATCTACGCTTTTTCCTTAGCCTTTCTTCGATACTTTTTTTTCCTTATTCTTCTTTTTGGATTTATCCTTCAGTTTTAAAAATCGTCTAACTCATTTTTACAAAGGTAGGTACGTTGCTCTTTTTAGACTAAAAGCTTCGACCTTTTATTCCATCATTTTTTCTTCTACTTCTTTTTTTTTTCTTCGATAATGGGTCGTAAGGTGTAAATGTTTTGTAACAAATATAAGTTATGTACGAGTAGCAACCATAATTCACGGTCCTGAAGGAAAAAAAAGGTGTAAAATAGACCTATCTATTTATGCCAGAGTTAGTTTTACAGAAATTCTCCATCGGAGCGAGGAAAATAATGAAAATGGTCTTATATGCTCTTCTTTTTAGGCCTAAATGGCGGTGCAATACTTATGTCAAAGTCACCCCCTACTATCATTTGCACCCATAGGGAGGTATACTGCCACTAGCCTATTACGTTGGCAAACGTTTTTTGAAATCGAAAAGATGTTTTATCTTCAATGGGCATCGTTTCATTTCAGAAAGAGAAATTTTGTTATTCAAGTTGTAGCTTTTCGTTTTCTAGCAGTTAGGCTCTAGAACATTGAAAATTTTGTTATTTGTTAAATGAATTGAGAGAAAAGGTATTCTAGAGGTAAATTGAATTGTAACAATTTAGTATAAAATTGTTTAAAATTCACCGATTTACACGCGGGACACGGGATTAGTCAAATTACCCTTAAAATATTCTTTCTCTGAAAATCACGATATCCATGCAAACATTATAATCTCGTATATATACATATATATATAAGAAATTGAAAAGTGGAAATGAAATGATAGCCATTATAGGAAGAAGAATGGGAAGTAATATAATAGAAGGAAGCGCCTTTCAATTGGATTCTTCTTTCCCTACACTCTTTCTTTCAAAATTCTTGAGATCCTTTTTTATACCACTCCTCCGTGTTTCTACCCTTCCTAGTGCTCCAGACCGACGGTGTCTCTTCGTATATAAGCTCACTGGTGTCTTTCCCATGGTTTTCCCTTTTTCTCCATAGTGGAATCTCGAATTGCACCAACGGTTACAACAGTGAGTATTAAGAAAAGGAGCGGAAACTTTTAGAAAATATGTAGCTCTAAAAACCACGTGGTCAGAAGTATTCGGACAGATAGAGTTCCGGTACGTCTGCTCTCCCTGCTAGCTTAAGGCGTGCTTAGAGTTGTCATGTGACCGGATATTAACCTATTGCGCGGTATTGGCTCCCTTTTTTAATCCTCTCTGTCAGAAACAAGTTCGAACTCGGAATGTGAAAAAGTGTTGGAGAAAGAGGAGAAAGTTGCGGGAATGGGTTGATCGTAAACCAGTGTGTTTGAAGCCGAGTAGAAATAGGCGGGTTTCCTACAAATTCGTCTTTTTGAAAAATTACCCTGCAGATATATATATATATATTTTTTCCTTCTTTTTCTTCTTTTCTTCCGTTTAACTCTCGAATCTCGATCTTTTCCTATATTTTTCTTTTTCTTTTCGCGTTTTTATCCCAAAATCCCAGCAGCCACCCACTCTATCTTATTCTAGCCACTCTCCATCCGTGCCAATGATCGACAAAAAGAAAAAAACTTTCCAAAAAATAAAAAAGTAAACGCGGATTTACATTACGGCCCCAAAACTATATTTTTAAAGGAAAAGAATTTTAGAGACTCGATTTTAAAAAACTTGAAAAAAAAAAAATAAGTATTAAATACGCCAATGAACTCCGCCCTAATCGAGTCTGCTTGTCTACTTAATTAACTAAGCGTCCAATGATTAAAAATAAAATACAGTTTTTTATTCAATTCAATAAAGCGATTATACTTAATTAGGGGCTATTCATAAAGTTAAAATGTTATGGGTGTATAGAATAGAATAAGTAGTTTTCATCCCAGTGTTGCCAGGCCGTTGATGAGAGAAGAAACCTCAGTTCAGTTTGAATCAGTACTCGAATAACTTAGCGGACAGAGGGCCTGACAACACTGTCTCTTAAATTAAAGCCAGAGAAAGAGGGGGAGGAATTTTCTCTAGCCCCAACAGTGAAAACTATCAACTTTAATTTCAGTGCAGTGTTGACTGTCTTCTGCGAGTCAATTACTGATTTGAACTGAGCTGTTAGTCTGTAAAGTCTTTTAACTGACTCACCAACGGTCTGGTAGCCCTGTGGGAACGGGGAAAAAAAACTTTTGCGAAAACTATGTATATATAAATGATGATTATATTCTCTTTAAAGTCCACATGAAAGCTGAACGATTACATTAAATCCTTATCCGTCTTCAACGTACTTGTAAATAACGTTTTTTTCTTTTAGCCTGAAAAGCGCTCGAGATTTTGAAAGAATAATCCTAGGCATACTAAGGAAATTTTGAGAAAATATATGATAATGGTGGTCCTCATTCTTAATAAAAGATTTATGCAAATTTGGCAATAACGGACGAGGAGGTTTATATAGCTTTCGCTATAAAACGCGTTACTAAAAGAGATTCTCGTACTATAAAACCATGGATTAACTAACCCTAGGGATAGTTCGTTCCCCCAAAAAGATAAAGCACGCATGTTCCAAACGCCCCCTAGCAGCAGCTACCATCCCTAACAGGAAGTTATAAGAAAATTGGACCAAATATCACGTGTCCTATGACGTCAAAATTGAAATACTGCCTAAATTGGGCAAAAACGATTTATTTTGGCGAGTGATGGCGCTATATCTACATCCGTTTTGGTCCAATAAATTGGGGGAATGAAGAGGGGAATCAAGGAATAATTCGGAACATGTAGTTGGCGATAGCATTACATGGGAAACACGGTTAGTGAACAATCCCTAGCGTTAGTTAATCCATGATAAAACGCTGGTAAACTAGAGCTTGGCCGATTAAAGGCTTTATGAAAACGGCTCACAGACTCTTCTGGAGGTTTTAAGAAAGATTTTTCATTAGTGATAGTGCCACTTTCGAATCTAACCTAAGGGGCATTAAGTATACATAGTTTTCAGACTAGGAGGATTGATACCATCTACACCAGGAAACCTGGCTACTTGGCGGACAAAGACCAATACCAAGTAGCCAGGCCTTCTGGTGTAAATGGTATGAATTCTCCAAGTCTGAAAACAAGGACTGGTACTTTTAAAGTTAGCCCCGAAAAGTTGACATTTTCCATTTTTGAAAATGTTTGAATTTCGAAAAATGTCGTTTTTAAGTATCAAAAATTATACAGGTGTGATGTGAGGGCGTAAAACTTTGCAACGTGTCCATAAAGTGATATAATTTAAACTCCTCCCACATTTGTAAATATCATCGAGGAAAAAGAAGAATTCCCCATGTCCCTTCAATAATTTCTTGGGTACAAAATAAATTACATTGCCACGTGGTACAAAGGCTTATCTGGTTTATATATCTTTGAGTGATAAGCCCCTCGTTTTACTTATTTATTTATATTTATTCTCGCATTGTAAACAAAGAGAACTATATCAAGAGTGGAAACTACCGTGTTGTTGGAAGAATAAACCAGTTTTTCTATTCTTCTACCACGAGTGAACCCCTCAAAAATCTCGATAAACCATTTCGACTCTTCTAAATATAATTCTCTATAGTGTGACTAAATAAAAAGTTGTTTGTGTCAATATATTTGTCGTTAAAATGGAATTTTTTTTTAAGAAAGTGTAGGCTTGAGCATGAACATAAAGAGTAGCGTATAGAAAGCAACCTGCAGGTGCGAAAAAAGTTCATCCTACGTCATTTGGCCAAAAGTTAGAAATAAAAAAGACTCTCCGAGCTATCTTGGGGTCAGGGTTTTTCCATTTGATTGTTATATAAACACCGCGAAATCAGTGGCGATTTTACTACAATAAATAAGGGAAGAAAGTGTGACAAAGACATTTGGGTTGATAATAACAATCGTGAAATAATAAATCGGAATACTTAATTTTAATTTCAAGTCGAAGGAAAAAAAATCATGATCATCACGTGGATATTTATCTTCTTGGGAGTTCTTTGTTATGTAATTAAGTTTCGTAATTGTAACTTAATTTGATTGTTTGAATTGTAATTTTAAAACTAAATTTTCGTTTAAAGGCGGAGATCCCTAAGCAGTTGAGCATTGACATACCATATCTATCTAATAGCGCCGTACCCAAAACGTCGTTCACCTGCGCAAACAAACCCGGAAATGGATTTTACGCTGATTTGGAAACTGACTGCAAGGTAATTTTTAGCCTTAAAGTAACTCCCTAAGTTAGGATGTCATACACTCAAAAAAACTATGACATTTAGGCCTAAAAATAAAAAGCGTTTTGTTTAACCTTGACCCTAACAAGTTTTTTTCGGTTTTCAGGCTTTTCACACGTGTCGTGGTGACAGATTTGAGAGCTTCCTGTGTCCAACGGGTACATACTTCAGTCAAAAGGATCGTGTTTGTGACTTCTCGTACAACGTCGATTGTTCCGAATCACCGAAGTACTACAGGGAATCCGCTTCCGAAGACATTCATGGGGAAGACGGATATGTTTTGCCACCCAAACCACTGGACGAAGAATTACCAACCATCCCGGAGAAGGCCGTTGAGGTTCCTGTGATTCCAGTTATTGAAACAGAAGGACAGATTATGCAGGGACATATTCCTTTGATCCAAACTATTGAACCATCTGACCCGGAAGTGCATATTCCCTTGATTCCAACTATTGAACCAGTTAAACCGGAAATTCCCTTGATCCCGACTATTCAGCCAGTTGAACAGGAAGCTGAGATTCCCTTGATCCCAACTATTGAACCAGCTGAACCGGAGATTCCGTTGATCCCAATTATTCAGCCACTTGAACCGGAAGCGGAGATTCCCTTAATCCCAACTATTGAACCAGAAGAAATATCTGTTTTCAAACCAAAACCCGAAATGCACATCGACTCTTTTGAACCGGAAAGTGAACAAGATATTGCGGAAAATGTGGAGTCCAGTTTACCCAAGAATCCAGAACCGCTGAAAACGACAGCTAAACCGGAAGGAGTTTCCCCGGACTATTCTTTCACGGGATCAATCCCAGAACCAATCGCAGAGGATATGAACTTTATGGGGGCTTTCTCGCATGAAGAAAATAATTTTCCGGAAAACAACGCTAAACCACTTTACGGCCCAATTAACCACAACAACGCCCTGTCGATTAATCACCCAACATCGGACGTGGATTCAAGTAGCTCGAGTCACGTGTTTAATCCCGCCCAAACAGGCATGAGCGGACACCCTAATATTTTAACGTCATCTTTTCCATCTAGTTTCATTCAAGTACCCCATCCCCATATGAATTACATTACACCAGCTCTAAACAATATGTCTAATCTCGTTCATAAGATTCTAAACACCCCAATACCGGGTCTACATCTGCAAACCACACCATATGGCCCAATTAGACAACAATACCACAGCTTTAAACCCGTGGTTTCAACAAAACCCTACGTTTTCCAAGTACCAAGTGCCCAAATTCGTGCCACAAAGTAAAGAAGAAACTTCACTTTAAACCAATGTACTCGAACGTTTCAAAATTGCAAAATCGTGTTTTGCACAAAAGTGGCTGTACTTTAAAATTACTTTTGATAGGAAGTTTCTTTCTAAATTCTGTATACGAAAATTTTAGAGGCTTTTTAAATAAAATATTTTAAAGTACGACGTACAAATTAGAATGTCACTGTTCTTAAATATGCTTATCGTGAGGGAAATTATTTGTACCGCTTAAGAAGGTTCAAAGGTGATTGAAATATTTCGATTGGTTTGAAATCAAAAGTAGAGTATTAAATATAAGTGTGACACTATTCATAAACCATTTCGGAAGTGACGTTTTACTCTTAGACATGCCTCCATTAACTTATTTCACTAAGTTGTTACGGTGCAATTCTATTTCCAAGAGTTTACCGAAGATAAAGCTTGAACCCCTCAAATAAAGCCTTGGTTCAATAGACCATTTTGGAAATAATGTAATATGTAATGTGTAGTTTCCGAAATGGTCTATTTAAAACCTATTGACAATTTGACGTAGCCTTGGATTAGATTTGCTGGACTTTCGAATTCAAATTCTGAAGTATTGAAGGTACTAAGTGGGTGTGAAAGATTAGGTAGGGCAAGGTTTAGTGGCCTTTCAAGAGAAAGTCACGGGAAAACCCATCCAAAAGTTTTAACCTAGGAAAGCGTGGGCCTATCCTTTCTCTCTTTTGGGGGAAGGGGGGACTTTTCGATATCTTTGATACGCATTGACAAAAGATAGGGTCAAGTAAAAAGGGGAAAATAAGTGTTTTCTTGTTCAAATATAGAGCATTCCCCCTCTCGAATTATTTCTTTATTGCTGGAGCAAACAAAATTCTTCATTCTGGTCTTTGCCTTTCCAAGATCCCAGTCGAAAATGTTGAAGCTCGTAGCTATCCTCGCTTTGGCCGCTTTGGTGAGTTGAATTTTAATATAAACTTAAGAATTTGCATAAAATTCAAATTTAACCTGTAATTAAGCTAACTTATTGAGAAGATAGTTAATTTAGTCAAGAATAATATGTTAATAATACGGGCGTAGGGCGAATAGTTAAATTACTGCTAATCTAACTTTTTGGGGTAACATATGGAACCAAACTAAATTAGTCGAGGATTTCTGATTTTCAATCAAATTAGCTTTTAAAATTTGTTTTGATTATTTTAACAATAACCTTTTTAAATGGTTTATTTTTTCTTTAAAATTAGTGCGTTGCCCAAAAATCCCATGATGGAAATTCGGTTGTAATTCAAGAACCAGCCCCTGTTGAGTTTGCCCAATCAGGCGGCATCGTCTCGGACGTGGTCAAGGACGTTCCCCTCGAAGCAGCCCTTCCTGAATTAGCCGAAGAAACTATCGAAGCAGCTCTCCCGGAAGTTGCTGCCGAACACGAACTCATGAACATCCCCGCTCCTGCCGTCGATCTCGCAGCGCCCGAGATCCACTTGGGCAAAGAGACGCCGGAAATAATTGATGTTCCCCACGTTCCTATCAACCTCCCAGCCAGCAAGATCGAAAATACCGACTTGCATATCGAAGTGCCATCCCCGGTTATCGAATCGCCTAAGCCTATTTTCAAGCACAAACCCACCATCTTCAAGGTGCCTCAACCCATCATCGAAGTAAGAACAGTTTTTAATTTTAAAATAATATAATGATTCTAAAAAAATGAAATAAATAAATCGGGGGTTTAGAAATACTGGCTGCGTCAGTAGTTCTCTCCTTCTGACTTAACTAGATTGATAGTTAGTTTGAAACTTAATTTATTTTTGTGTACAGATCCCCCAGCCTATGATTCAACACGTTCCAGTCTACTACCGAGTTCCTCACAAGGTTCAGGTGCCCAATCACGAGTTCCAAACTCAACCCTACGTCGCTAATCCCGCTCCGTATCCGGTTCTCGGAAACCGTTACGTTCAAACCGCCGAAGCCTCCAAGACTATCGGAGTTGGAAAGGCCCTTGAACTCTCATCCGTAGTTCGACCTCGCTTTTCATTCTCTTTAAATTTCAAGCCAAGTAGTGGCAAGACCATTGTTAG
Source organism: Phalangium opilio (assembly GCF_054372755.1). Lineage (NCBI taxonomy): Eukaryota > Metazoa > Arthropoda > Arachnida > Opiliones > Phalangiidae > Phalangium > Phalangium opilio. Next base: position 1,354,682 of record NW_028324155.1, read on the forward strand.
ACATTATAATTTTGGTAATAAAAAGTAAAAAAGTAAAAACAAAAAAACTTCAGGTTCTTGTCTTTCCATGAATTTTAAATAATTGCGTAAAATGCGTCGACTGGCTTATGAATAAGAATAAAATTCAAATTTGTTATCAATTTTTGTCTTTCCTTTCCTGTACATAACTGACATAATCTTGATATTTTTAATAAAATTTACTATTGCGGATATTAAATTAAGCTTCATTAATTCAACAAAAGACACACACCAACACTTCAAATATAAACACAAGAAAACGACGTGTTATTATCTCTTTAATTTGATTTTCCAGATTCACGTTAATTTACGTGAAGTTCATCCCAATTTTGAGATTTTCAGCTTATGGTGCAATGTGTTAAAACTTAAAATATAATTACCGTATAGTTTCACTAAAGTGTTACAGTGCTGCCAGGCCACTTGTGAGTCAAAATAGAAAACTGGCAATTTAGTTTAAATCAGTTCTTGGCTGACAACAACAATGAACTGAAGTTAAATATAAGACGAGGAGAGTGAAAAATATGTTCTAGAAAAGGCTTTCGGTTAACATATGGTTTTTTTCATTTGTTAAATTTAAACACTAGGCCTATAGAATTTAAGTCAGAAAAGTGTCAAAGATTAGGCTATATACAAGTGATGCTAATTAACAAACAACCCTTCAATGAGCTCTTAATTAATTTACTTTTTTTATAATAAAAATTATAAAATAATTACTATAGTTTTTGGCCTACAAACATAATTTCGCTCCCCTGAAAAATGTTGGGATATGATATTATAATAACATTAAAATTAGTAAATAATCAAAGTTAAGAAATAGAACAAAAACCAGGTAAAATTTTGTGAATTTTCCCTGAGAGATTAATAATTGCACCGTTTGCACGTGCAAGAATGTTTTCTGAGGCACGTGGAACGTCGCCCAGCGGCCCATCCCTTTTTCCAAGGCGCTACTTTGCCACGTGGGAACTAAAGTCTTTCACAAAATTCTCAGATGTATCAAATTATCTTAAAGGGAGGGTGAAGTAGAAAATCAAGTGATTTTTTATCGATTCTTCTACTAATTTTAAGACCAGTCTGAATAGTGAAATATTCAGGAGATACTTCCGAATGATTTTAAAATTCAAATTAGACTTCCGACCAATCGCGTAACGCCCTGCCTTTTTGTTAACAAAATTCTCGTGGCGCGCTCCATGTCTCATTCGACACGGAACGTGCCACGAGAATTTTGTTAAAAAAAGGCAGGGCGTTACGCGATTGGTCGGAAGTCCTTGTTTAAAATAATCCTTAAAATCTGAACCTAATTTGAATTTTAAAATCATTCGGAAGTATTTGCTGTCTTATAATTAGTAGAAGAATCGATAAAAATTACTTTATTTTCCTCTTCACCCTCCCTTTAAGTAATAAATGTCCTTCGACATACGATAATAAAAGATTATTTAGGCAAAATAATTCTGATTAAATTTTACGTGAAATTAATTTTGGGCTCTGATACAAATTAAAGGCTTAGAAGTTAATATTAGGAAATTATAGGATATTTTTAAAATTATTGTAAGCCACGGGGAAATTACTGAACCTCTGTAAGAAATCGAGAGTGATTAGCCCCTCGAATTTTTGTTAAAGATGTCCCAACACTCGATTGTTTGTCCAAACTAGTCAGTAAAATATTTACGCAAATAAGACCAATACAATCAATGACGAAAAGGGAGGAGAAATGTATTTCTATTCATGAAATTTTGTTGTTGTTAAATCCTATCTATTCACTAACTGTATTTCAGTTTGCAAAGCGAGATAAAGGGTTGACCCATGACACACCATGCGGCTTTCCCAACCCTAAAAATTTCCAAAAAGCGTGGCCTACGTACATTTTAGGGCAAAGGTCATAGGTCTTACCATTGCAAAAGGACATCAACCACGCTTTGCAAACACAATGCGAACCTGTTTCATCTTATCTCAAAATTGAGCAAAACACATATTTCAAAACAGAGAATATATGAGGGGGAGTGGATTGCAGTTAGGTTGAAGGTTGTGTAAACATGAGACCGTTACCAGTCTCTGAGTGGTTGGATATGTATCAAGTCATTGACGTCAGTAATTTCGGCCAATCAGAAAAGGTCTCTGGGTTATGGTCAAACTGGCCCAATTGAATGGGATGATATTTCAACAGCATTGATACTGTCCGAGGAAAAAGTATAAAACGGGATCCATCCAGCTAAGAACACCATTCTCTCTTCTTTACCCGAGTCCAGAAGAAGTTCAAATTTGAAGTCAATATGTACAGCCATATTCTTATCCTCGTCGCCTTGGTTGCCTTGGTAAGTTAATTTTACTTAAAATATTTTTCCTTTACTATGCCTATTTTTCCACGAGGTCATAATACTTAGCAAAATTAGTAAATTTTTTAAGCTTTCGCTATAGTCTAACAGGCTAGAATATTTTTATATTAGACAAGTTAATTATTTCTGGTTTAATGACTTGATCATTTGATCTGGGAAAGAAATACACGCGGTTATTTCTTGTTCAGGTCCTTAGAAATTGGGTTATAATTAGAGATCTAAATTTTTTCGGAAATAACCGATATTGTTAAAAACTAAGACCATTTTGGTCAAAGTTGATTGTGTTTTCGCTTGATTTCGATAACATCTTGTATTCGAGATTTTCTCTAATTTTTTACCATCAATATATTAATTTCTTAAAGAGTGTTGGTGGAGGCATGGAAGAGCAAATGCCCCAAATTCACGAAGGACCCATCTATCATGGCAAGGATGTAGTTGGTGATATTCCAGTCGAATCCGTCGAAATGGAAGAACCCCTTCCCATTGAAATTGCCCAACCTGGTTTACCCTTCCCACAAGGAGCCATCCCAACCGAAATTCTTGAACACCCCATTCCCTCCGTCGATGTACATGGTCCAGTCGTCAACTTGCCCAAAGGAGAGGTGGAAGTCGTCGATATCCCTCACGCTAACATCCAACTCCAAGGAAACGCGCTTCACTCTAAAGAAGTCTTCATTAATTTGCCCAGCCCAATTATTGACGCTCCTAAACCCGTCATTCATAATAAGGAGGTTATCTTCAAGGTTCCCCAACCTATTTTCTACGTTCCCAAACCAGTCGTCGTTCTTGTAAGTCCAATTTTATTACCATTATTAATTTTTTTTATTATAATTAACTAAGCCTGTATTTTTAATTATCTTTCTCTCTCTCTGTTTTATCAGAAACCGATGGTCTACCGTATGGGACACACTCTCCGAGCTTTGACCCCCATCGTCACGGCCAAGCACTACGTTTTCCAAGTTCCTCAAGCCGAGGTCAGCGGAAAGAGCGCGTACACGCAACCCATCCCTGAAGCATACAAAACCAAATCTATCCATTAAATTATTTCAATCTTGTAAAATAATTAACTTAAATAAAACGTTTTAACGAAATTATTGTTTCCTTATTTATAAGCATACTCATATTAATAGGTATAATTTAGAGGGATAATTTTAGCTCAGATGGCCAGTAATAAAGGTTATTAGATCCAAAATAATTGGAATGTTTTAATAACAACTTATTAATTAGTACCTTAGGGCAGAGGACGATTTTAGATATGAAACCCTGAAGTTTTTCCTCAAATTTCCAGAAGTTCTGACGTCCCAAAGTTAATTTTTTAGAACCTAATTACAATTGTAATGCCCAGCTTATGTTTTCTTTGAGAATTAAAATTTAAGCCAAATCATGTTTTTTCCACAGACTCTAGGTAACGAAATAAATTAATATTGTCATAAAAGGGTAGACCCGGTAGAGAGTTTCATGCTTCGGTTAATGGACTTCTAATAATATGTATTGAATTAACCACTAAGTGCGTCTTTATAGTAGCCCTGAAATCGTAATCCTTTATTTTATCAACCTCTGAGAGTTGAAACCTGGGTACTCCATCTTTTAAATATTCAGATTATGGATAAAATAAATAGTTATCGGTCAAAACTTCAACTCCAACTTCATTTTCCAACTTGAAATCTGGTATAAAAGGATGAATAAATCCTCGGAATAATCACAACTCATCTTCTAACAATCTAAGCTTCTAGATTCTTTCCATTAAAATGCTTAAATTCGCCGTCGTCTTAGCTTTGGCCGCTATGGTAAGTTTTAATTTACTTCTTTTTAAGTTGTAAGACAAGATTCAATGTGTTTCCCGTAAACAATCAGTGCGCCGCCCAAAAATCCTCCGATGGGTATGAAGTTTCGATGCCCGTTTCTGGTTCCTTGGAAATTCGCCAACCTCTTCCCTTAGAAGTTTCCCCATCCATCGGAAGCGGTGTCTTCGCGGCATTGGGTTCTGAAACCATGGAATACCCAGCTCCCGCTATTGGTGTCAGCGCCCCACTTGTACATTTACCTAAGGGTGCCCAAGAAGTCGTCGACGTTCCCCACGCCAATATTCGTCTTCCAGGAAACTCAATTCAAAACAAAGACTTGCACTTGAACCTGCCTACCCCCATCGTCGAAGCCCCCAAGCCAATTTTCCAGGAAAAGGAAGTCCTCTTCCGTCTTCCTCAACCTATCTTTTACGTCCCTAAACCAGTCGTTCAACACGTAAAACTGAACTAATGTAGTCTCTTTGATTTTTCGTATCACATGACTAACTAATTTTGGAATTTTCAGAAACCCATCGTTTACAAAGTTCCACACACCCTTCGCACGGTTACTCCTCAAGTCAACCTCCAGAGCTACCTCTTCAAGGTTCCCAGTGCTACCATCACGGGAAAGAGCGGTTATTCTCAACCCATGCCCACGATTTACTAGGATAATAAACTATTTTCTGTTATCAAACTTATTTAAATTTTAACGAAATAAAATTTAAATGAATTAATTCGGCACTGTTTTCCATTATACTAAATCAAGTGAGAGTTAATGGCTGCTCAACAAACAGGCAATAAGTAGTTGAGCAAGTGAACCCCTTCCCATTAAGCTTGTTAAGAGCATAGGCATGTATAAAAATTAACTTTATGTTTAGGCCTAACCCCTAATTAATGTGAAAGTTGTAAGAAAATGCTGAATCCTAAAAAATCAACATCATGCAGATATTGCTTAGTGAATACATAAACAGTAAACTCTTCCCGATTTCCAGAACTTTGACAAATCCGGTCTACGCCTACGTCTATTGATAGGCAATTGACAAAATTGGAAAAATCATTAGCACTGACGTTAGTAAAATTGATAATTCCCTATTGCCTTTGAAAATACCAAACACGTACTAAGTGTGTAATATTTTCTTTCCTAAGTTACTGGTTTGAAAATAAAACTGATGCGTGATCTCGATTGCACTTAAAAAAATTAAATCGTTAGTTCTTGGAATAATACAGAGGGTTTATACACAGAAATATTCTCACAACGCGCCTTTGTGAACCCGAATTTGAAGTTTGTTTGTTTAACCCGATTTGCTTTAATCTAGTCAGTGTTCAAGGGTTAAACAAACTATTAGTCGATTGTAGGCAAACATATTTCCCATTGCATTCCATAAAGAAAAGTCTTAATGGTGGTACAATTCGTGACAATTGCTTTAAAGAGTTTCAGAAAACAACACTCAAACGGCAGTTGGTGACCACCAGTAATAGATAAAGTCGGAGTATAAAACGCTGGGAAAGTAAATTTAGATTTCATTACCAATAAATTCGCTGCACGCGGCTATACTTCCATAACCTTTCTCTTTGAAACTCCGAAAAGTAACAATGCTGAAAATTATGATATTCTTCTTTCTGGTGGCACTAGTAAGTCTCTTTGGTATCGACAGGTGGTTTACTAGAAGATAATTTAAATTATAATATTCTGTGGAGTCCTATTTTAAGGTACTGCCCAGTAGAAAAAGAAATTTAGTGTTAAATGTAGGACTAGCCTCGGGAAAAGCTGACATTTGTTCCCTTTTCCTAGAAAGTCACTCTTCGCGAGAAGCTAAGATCATTATGAATGGTTTGAAATTAAATTGTGTTTTCTTTTCTGTTATTCTTAACAGGTAGCCGCGCAGGAAGATATGCCCTCTGAAGATGTACTCGCTGATACACCTGCCGAAGATGTACCCGCTGATACATCTGCTGACATACCATCTGAAGAACCTAGTTTTGACATACCATCTGAAGAACCTAGTTTTGACATACCATCTGAAGAACCTAGTTTTGACATACCATCTGAAGAACCTAGTTTTGACATACCAGCCGAAACACCTGTCGAAGAACCCGCCGAAACACCTGTCGAAGAAGCTGCCGAAACACCTATCGAAGAACCCGCCGAAACACCTGTCGAAGAATCCGTCGAAACACCTGTCGAAGAACCCGCCGAAACACCAGTCGAGGAACCCGCACCAGAACCAGAAACGGAAGCACCAATTGATATCCCACACCCTGGTCTACCAGGAGGCACGGACATCTTTGAGAGACAAGACGCAAGTTATGGCATTCCTGCCGCCGTTGAAGTACACGCTCCCGCCGCCGTTGGAGTGCATGCTCCCGTCAACGTGGGAGTACACGCTCCCTTCCCTGTAGGAGTGCCAGCTCCCACCACCGTTGGAGTACACGCTCCCGCCGCCGTTGGAGTAAACGTTGCGGCCAACGTTGGAGTACACGCTCCATTCCCTGCAGGAATACACGCTCCCGTCGCCGATGGCGTTAGCGCTCCCCTTCCAGTTGATGTTGCCCATGTTGGTTCCGCAAATATTGGCGCCGCCATTCCATCCGAAACCCTGAACATCCCCAACCCTGATATCAGTCTCGCTTCTCCAGTCCTCAATTTACCCAAGGGTGCACCAGAAGTCGTAGATGTCCCACATACTAACATCGATTTGGGTGGAAACGCACTCCTCAACAAGGATGTCCTTGTTAACTTGCCATCTCCAGTTGTAGAAGCCCCTGCCCCCATAATCCGCGATAAGGATGTTATATTCAGAGTTCCCCAAAGCGTCTTCTACGTTCCTCGTCCCGTCGTTCAACATGTAATTCAACTCATTTCAATTTTAATTGCTATAATTATCAGTTCCTTCACTAACTTATATATTCGTTTTCTTTACAGAAACCAAGGGTCTACCGTGTGGGTCATACTCTTCGAACCATTACACCAATCGTTAGAACCCGTCAATACGTTTACAAAGTTCCCTCTGCTGCAATATCCGGCAAGAGTGCATACACTCAACCCATCCCCGCCCTTTACGCTGGCAAGTACTAATAAAATTTAATTTATATATCTGCGCGCACCATAAAACAGAGACTCCATTGTAATATATTCCATAAAATAAATAAATGCTAAATATATGTTTTTAGTACATAAAAAGACTTTCTGATTTGTTACTTAAAAAAATCCAGAAATATTTGGTAAAAATCTTACACGTGACCTTAGATGGAGGGATTAAGCCTATGATTACGAGTAATCCGTAATCGGTGTATAGGCAATCTTAGAGTGATTAGCCCCTCTGTGTGTGAGGAAACACTACCTCCCAGTTGCTTACGAAATTAGTTTTCTCACAATTTTTCAAATAGCTGAAACCGCCTAATTTCGCTTACATATAAGTTGGTTCAAATATTCCTCAATCATAAAAAACCCAAAATTTAAATAATTGGCGTAGAAAGGGTTAAAACAATTTTTCTAAGTTTGTAAAGTAAACACTGTGGTAAATACGAAACGTGTGAAAAGTCAACTGAATTCCAACTTTTCGATCAAAGTTTTCTCCTTAGAAAGATAAACGCGCTTCGAGAGCCGATATCGATTAAATTAATTTCATAAATATTAAGACTATTGAATTACAGAATAAAACAAAATTTTATAAAAATAGCCCCGGGAAGAAAAATTAAAACTTAAGATCTCCCGCTCTATATGGGCTCAGTCAATACCACTCACCAATTACTTCAGAGGAAATTCACGAATTTACTTATTAAATTAAATATACATAAGTGTTACTGTATATTCTGTAGAAAAGACAAAACAGCTAAAAGTGCGCCTCTTTATAAAGGGAGGGTGAAAACTACTGGGCGCGTACATTATCCCCTCTTACAAAAGCGCGCCCAGTCTACACAGTCTACGCCCCTCTCTACCGCCACTAGTCTATAATTTGCAAAATGAAATATAATTTCAGAAATGGCCTATTCCTAACAGTTGATAAATTATCGAAACACCAATCAAATTCACCAACAATAAACTTTCTCGCGAAGAAAATAGGTGTAAATATCTTTTATCTTTTCACCCGCTCAAAATTGGTAAATTTGCAAATATTCCAACACCGATAGACCATTTCTAAGGAAAAACGCAGGGGGTAAAGTAAAGTTATGCCTTCCATTTCATTTCTTGGCACCGCGCCAGAGCTGTGGCAGAGCTTCTTCACTCAAGTAAGTCCCCCCCTCCTTGAATAACCCGAATCTGTCTACCCCCTTAGAAAAATGGTCCAGGACCATTATCAAGAAAATAATTGTAACACGTTCGGGCCCAACTGAACCGAACCGAAGCCAATGTCTCTGACACTGACATTCTCGATTCATAAGCCACGTCACGTAATGTCAAAAATCACGACGTCTGGGTCTATAACTGATACTTAACATTCACATAGATACTATAAAATTACTTAAAACATCTACGACTATACAAAGAAAAATTAAAAAGGCTTTAGCTTACCGGCAATGCTCGGTTGTATCCTTAAATTTCGATGAAGAAGTTCAAATCCAATCAAGGGATTGGGGTTTTAGTTCATTAATCCGCGTTTTTTCAATAAAAAGGCATACAGCTATTTCATTTAAAAATTCGGTAGCAAAATCTATAATTTCAACACACAAACACCGTCGGTATAATCCTCTTAAAGTTATATTAAGTTCTAATGTCCATGATCATATCTTACTGTCATGACTCATGCCAGTCTGGGAAATAAGGATATTTTTTAAACTAGTCCTTGGGACCAGTGACCACCTAAGGTTTGAAATAATAAACTGGTCTCCGGACTGGTCCCAGCCTTTGTTCTCCTATAGATTTGGAATTACTAAACTGGTCCCGAGGACCAGTAACCCCTACTTCTTGAATTTAAAAACTAGTCCAAGCAATTAATAAACTGGTTTTGGACCAGAGGAAGTGTGCTATTTCCCAGACTGACTCATGCGGCCACTACCAGTCTTGAACAAAGGAAGCCAGCCAACCACGTTGGGCAATGGGCCAATTTCTTCCCTACGCGACAGTTGTCTGTTTCTGAAGTTTATAATTATTACCGCCTTTAATTTACTCATATACCGGCGATTTAATTAATAAAAACATTTAATAAATTAAAATTTTCAAGAAATTAAATAAATAAATATTCTTTGTCTATGGCGTCAGGGACTTTCTATTTCTAAAGAGGACGCGCGAAGACTCACTGCAGCACAATGATGAAGGGGACAACAAAAATAAATTATATCCCCCCCGCCCTGGGCACGATGTAATTAGGGGAATACATCTTACTTACTTTCATCCCCCCCAACCCCGACGCGGCCACCTTAAAGCAATGCTTTGAAATATGGAGTTAAATTGATATCCCCCAAACTATTTAAAATAAATTAAATAATATAATATAAAATATTAAAATGTATTAAAATAATTACAAATTTTGTTTTTTATTTTATTTTATTATATTATACGTAGCAATTCCTATTGTAAATCATAATTTTGATAACAAATGGTTCAAAAGAACCTTCAACAATGTTACATATAAAAAAAAAGAAAAACATTCCATCCATCTATTCACCGCTCCGATGAAAAATTATTTATCATATTATTTATTTATTTATTTTCCCTTAATTACAAATCATATTCAGCCACACTTTGTTTCAAATATTCATCATATAATTGTTGCTGAAATAATATTTAAATTTAAAAATCATTAATTAAATAATATAAAGATATTAATTAAAGTTACACTCGGTAATTACGCCTACCTTCCTATTCTTTACTACATTCTGTACATAGTCCCTCTTCTCCAACAAAGCTCGTTTTTGTTTCCGACCAAGTGTTGGAATTTTACTGAAAAAATGTGAATTTAATAATTAATAAGTGGTAAATTAATTAAGATAAATAAAAATTAATGAAAACTTACCTAATGTACCATCTAGCTAAAAAGAGGCATAGAAAGGAAGACAACAGAAGAAACAGCAAGCCATGAGTATGGTAGCCAGCCGGAATTATGTTCCAAAAAGTTCTAATTGGACTCTTTGAATTTAATTAAAAAAAAAACAATTATTAATAAATTAATTAATAAATAGATTATTCTTAACTTACTAAATAGATGAGTATATACTCGGTAGCTGTCATTCCAATTACCGAATGCATTGATTCCAAATTGAACCTTGAGAAAAAGAAATTGGCTACGAGCATAAAAGGCACAATTGTCCCGAAAAGGGCGTATAAAATGCCCCTCCAGCTTGACCGCAAGTTTTCGGACCGAGCTAGACTGTTATTAAATAATAATTATCGTTATAAACACCTTAAAAACAATTAAATTACTTCAAAATAATTAATTTCTTACTTGTCCTCCTCAATCTTTCTATTAACAAGGGTGCTAATTTGATCACAATCACGTTCCAAGCTATTAAGCGTATTTTGGACAGTCTGGTTGATCGTCTTCTCAACGTCTTTACAAATTTCCTCAATTTGATTCGCGCATCGACTCGGCTGTTAGTGAATTAAATTTAATTATAATTTATACTAAATAAAAATTAAGACGGAAATATACCTTATTTGGGTTTGGAATATAAATAGTGGGCATATCAAAGCCGCATTTATTTAACCCGGGTCTTTTGCAAAGTTCTTGTACTATTTGCATCATTACTTTCTAAAAAAGAAATAAAGGACAGGTACGTAGGTTGTCAAGTCAAAATTGAAAACTTCAAAGGTAAAGAAAGTAAAGTAAAGTGGATTTACTTGTCTGTCACTCTCGTGTCCAGCGTCATCGGCTTTACTTAAATAGAATCGAACTCTATCGCTATGTTGGCTATTGAGCTTTTCAACCAAATTGAGTGTTCTTTTGCATAGGGCTTGACCAATTGGGTCGAAAAAGACTAAAATTAAATCGGCCATTTTGCCTGTGAAAATTAAAGAGGGCGTTTTTAAGTTTCCTATATTGTACTTAATGGTAAAGTTATTGTTAAGAATTCGTACCAAACCAAAGCATGGCACTGTCAACATCATAGGGATACGCCATTTCGCCATCAACTAAACCGGGAGTGTCAATAAAAGTGACTAAACTAAATTTTTTCTGTTTCGAAGTCGTAATTTCAGTCGTTATGTAATCCACCAATCCTATTATAATATTTATGGCAAATTAGAAAGGGTACGTTTACTATGAAAATGTTTAACGCGAATTTTAAAGACCTCCGTTGTTGGATAGCTGCAAGACAACAGCCCTTCACTGGGCAGCTCGCAATTACATAAACAGCTAGCTTTCCCAATGAGGGACTATTACCAAGTGCTCAATTTTCTCGCTAATTGGCATTGCAATTAATTGGGGCGCGATAAAAATTTAACGCAGTAAGGGAAATTTTAATTACCGTTAATTTCTTGGACATTCTTAAAATGGGGGTAGAGATGTAACGTCGCATTTCCCTTTATTTTGGGGGTTTGAAAAAAAAAAACTAAATACTTCGTTCCATTCGTTACTAGGGTCAAAAAGTAAACTTACGGTAAGGGATTCTCGTTTTTTACCGCTGGTAACCAAAGTAAAACCTTGGGTTTCAATAGCAACACCTGTTTTTTGAACATGCTCTTCGATATACCTAAAAATTTAAAGATTTTGTTTCTCCTAATTTTGTTCTTAATTTCGCCCAGGGATTTTTTTTTCTAATTAAAACGTACCAATTAATAAAGCTACTTTTACCAGCCGAATGATTTCCAATTAACAAAACGACGACTTTCTTTCTAGGGGCTTGTATAACTACGTCTAAACTAGCGGCGATAGCGACTAACCCTGCAAAAGATGGTTCGTTTTAAACACTCGCGGACAAAATTCGACAATACGTTCCCGAACGGGAATCAGAGTCGCGATTGTGACCAGTTCGTCTAACTAAACTATTTAAATAGTATTGTAAAAATCAGGGGTGAAAGTGGGGGTGAGTGACTTCATCAGCTTCTACCCTTGCGAAAGAAACTAAAGAAAACGGACATCCTGAGCAAAAATTAGGAACATATAACTAACTACCACCCTCGAAAAAAATAACTCCCTCTAACATATAAAAACACCGGCCAGCTTGTGATCCACGATATGGTGGTATTTCCACACGATTCTCTACTAAGAATGCTAAGATATCTATTATAAGTCCCGACACACTCGGGACTTCGCGCAGTTCTTTATACATGTGTGTTGTGCAGATAAAGGAAGCCAAGCCCATGTTTTAAAATTGTTTCAAAACTTAATCAAAAACAGCAAAAATAGCGATTTCCTTTCGCAAACTTATTTTTTTTTTTTCTTTTATAAAAGTTGAGTTTAAACATTGCTTTCAGGAACCGTACAAATGGTCCTAGGATAGTTTTAACTAATTTAAATATAAGCAGACAAACCCATAACCAACTGAAGTTTAAATACTATGAAGGGTAATTAAAATGGGCTGCAAATTGTACAGTGTTTAATTAAATTAAGACAAGTTTATGAAGTACTAGAAGTGAATTAAAGATATCTTTCGTAGGTGGTAGTGTAAAGGGTGAACTTATTTTTTTTTTTTTTGTTTCTTTGCCGTCTTGTTTCCCTTTGATAACGGAAAAGAGTCAGGAAGGGGGCTTATCGCGTCCTGAAAACTCGCGAGAGGGGAAATCAAAGGAAGAGATTTTGGGCGCCCAGAAAATATCCAGGATTCGATGGTGGTATTATACTATACTATCGCAAATAGGCATTTGAAAATCTTTCGAAGAAGAGGGAAAAATTTTACAAAGGGGATATTGTGGCTCAGAAAACTACAGCTATTCTCTTTTCCGGACCTCAAGAAATGCCACCACCACCAAAAAGTCACGAACTTCTCCCTCGGATTAGGAATTGAAAAAAAAAAAAAAAAAAAAAAAAAAAAACACTACGGAACTTTGAAGGGAAACTAACAGTTCAACTCTGAACCTACAGCTACTACGAGTCTATCTTATTATTCACAATGCATGGGATTCGGGTTTCTATTCCGAAGAAGGAAATATTCAAACACACTTTGAATGTCGAAACAAGTTACAAAACACCGGGAATGTATATATTTCGCGGTTTTAAAACGAAACTGCTAAACGTAATAACAATATAGCCAGTACTCACTGGTTGACGAAGATCAGCTGAAACACGAGTGAATTCCGAACTCGGGAGTCTAAACACCACAAACCAACCTCCTCAACTATCAAGACCTTAACTAAAACTGGTTTAAAAAAGACGCGGTTTTGGTCTCCTAAAACTGGTCAAATCGTTACACCCCAAAGCCTACAAACTCTCTTGACTATAATAAAATAAAACTGGGCTCTCTCTCTACGCTATGACTCAAAAATGTTTCATCAACCCAACATCCACGGTTAAGTAGTGTTGTATAACCAACGGGACGGGACGGGACCGTGAATCGGTGCTGAACTTGAGATAAGGAAGAAACCTCACCTTAGCTCATTTTCGCGATTGCCTTCTTGACCGCCAAAACAATGGCCTATTTTTCCGGCGAACTTTTGAAACGCTTTTACAAGGGGGGGGGGAGGAATCAGATTACTAGGGGAGATTACCCAGACTCAAGAAGGAGGCGAGCATTTTAGAAAAAGAAAGAAAAGAAAGAAAAGGCAACCTAGAGACTTCCTAAGACCAAGATTGAAAAAGATATTCAGAATATTATTTTTTTTCCCTTCAGTAAACCACAAAGATTGCGACCCATATTTGAACTGAAGGAAAACGGGCTTTAAATCGCTATAAACACGAAAGGAATAGTAGGGAGGAGGTCCTAACTAATACATTAAAAGGGTTTTTTATATATATTTATACATAAGAATTCATGATGTAAGCCAATCGTTTAGACCCGAGTTGATACGGTCCGACAGTTGCGTTGCGCGGGGAAACATTTCAAGAGTTCAAACCACCGTTTTTTTTTTCTATTCCAAGCGGGGATCTTACTTTAATGCTCTAAAGGGTAATTAAGGGGGGAGGGGGGAACGTATTCTAGTTCCGGGATTTTCTCCGCGGGTCACCAAATTTGGCATTAAATTTTGTTTCTTCCATCCCCATCTCTTCTTGGCTCCATCCCCCTTTCAATATATAGAAAAGTAAAAAAAAAAAAAAAATAAAAAAAAACTTGTTCCACACTAGGCTACTTGTGTTTCCCCAATCTTTTTTTATTTCTAAAACCAGTATTAGTGACCTTATAAACTATTAATAGTTGTATAGACTCCGGGAAGATTTAAGATTCATAGCGTGATATATATAAAATTTAAATTTGCAAATGCTTCTTTATAGATGTTCCCTTAATTACACGTTTTGGGGCTTCTGCCACATTGGCTTGGAGCAAAGAGAGTATAGGGTAGGAGTTGAAACTCCCCCCGCTCCCACAAGGCTAAATTATAATGTTGCCCCTAAATTATACTAGTGGTACGAGGGAGTTTCCCGGCTCAATCGCGCCACCTACGATACTATTTAATGCCTCAAACGGAAATGCCTAGGTACTGCGCATTGAAGATGCGCGGTAGAAAAGAGCAACAAGATTTTCCCCACTTTCCACTCCTCCTCTATACTCTCTTTGCTTGGAGAGAGACTCGTTTTAGATGTTAGAGAGGGATTTTAGACTTACAATAAAGGGTACATGTATAAAAAAAAAAAAAAACCTGTTCCTTCATGTAATAATGAATTGAAAAAGGCTTGTTGTAATAAAAATAACAACACCTGCTTTTTTTTTAATATTATTGTTTTACAAGCTAACTAACACTCCTATAACATTCCTAATTTAAGTTCCCATTTGATAAGATTATGGTTATGGTTGGCCCTCATTTGTGTTTAAATAGAGTGGTACTGAGAAGGGAGGAGCTACGGGAACGTGACGTCAATATTGGGGGTCTAAATTGTATGGCTTAAGCTGACGACTTCCAATATGGTCGCCAAAACCGAGGTAAGAGATAGGAGGGTGTGACGTCACGAGAAAATTCGTGGGTGGTAGCAAACTATAAAGTGAATCGTACAAAGGGTTTCTATTTACTACATGTCTAACTACATAAATATGTGTAACATAAGCGTGGAAATCATACCTTTATCGGGCTCAACATATAAAGAATGAATATCTTTCAAAATTCTTTCATTGATTGACAGAGTTGCCAAATCAGAAGCATTGGCAGCATTACGTTGCTTCACTCGCCCAGACATTCTAGCCAAAAAGGATTCAAAGGGTTGCTATTTTTCTTAAAGCAGTTAGTTATTAACTAAAGACTAAGCTGCATTAGATGTTATTAGATTAATTAATAAACAAATCAAGGAGGGGGATCTTTGTTAATTACTTAATAAAATGACACGAAATGATTTGTCTGGGTGATAAAAAAGTGACAGCAGGTTACACCTGTTAATTTATCTTAGGGTTCAGTGCCAAAAAATCTCTCAAAGTGTTTAGCATCTTAATCAAATATTACACAGGTGCAAAATCTCAATGATACCCAAGTATAGAATTATAAAAAAGTTAAAAACACTTACGTGGAATTATAACTCGGGATTCTTTGTTGTTTTTAGTAGTGTGAAATAAGTGATAACACTCTGAAAAAGCATGCAATCGTTAAATGAAATATCTAAGAGGGCCAATTAAGCTAGCTAAGTTTTAAAAGCTGATAATAAGCGAATTCTAAAAGCAAAACTTGGCTTCTTACATCAGTTTTCAAGCTTTGGACTTAGGACTACATAATATGAATACCACGAAATTTTTAAAAACCGTTTTTCTTTAATTAACTATGCTAAAACGACATCATTTATGATAACATCTAAATAAGGCTAAGCACGAGCTAAATACGAATACACAAAACTATGATATGGTATATTGATGCTCCATCGATTAAATAAAATTGCTTTAGTAACATTAAAATGTTTTAACATTTATATTTAAATAAAAAACTCTATTATAAACCTATGGTTGACTAATTACCTATCCCAACGCAAACAAAGGGTAATCTTCCAGGGCCACCATTCTTCTTGGGCTTCTGTTGAGCAAGGTGTCCCTCAGGGTTCGGTCTTAGGTCCCCTCCTCTTTAACGTCATTATTAACTCACTTCCATCTGTTGTGAAATCCGCGCTCGTTCTGCTTTTCGCAGACGATACTAAACTCTCCCATCGCATAAAATCTGCTCTAGACTTAGCCAACCTCCAAGCGGATTTGGACTCTGTTGAAGTCTGGGCCACTAATCATGGCCTTCGCTTCAATGTGGACAAATGCGCTGTACTCCACCTGGGTTCTTCTAACCCGCATCATACCTACCTTCTCTATGGTAAGCCCATAAGAGGCACCCTATCCGAATCCGATTTGGGTGTCACCATGGAACCCAACCTAAAATTTACCTCTCATACCAACAAAATCAGTAAACGTATTCACTCCCTTTCAGGGCTAATTCGTCGTAATTTTAATAATCGTTCTCAAAAATTCATCAAAATTCTTTACAACGCCCTAGCTTTACCAATTATTGACTACGCCTCCCCCATATGGACACCGTCGTCCTCTTCCAGCATTACCACCCTGCAAAAGGCTCAAAATAAATTCACTAAATTAACCAACAAACTTGAGAAACTCCCAGCCCCTACAAGATTATCGAAACTCCAAATCGACCCAGTCCACACGCGTCATTTAATTAATAATCTCTGTCTTTTACACGATTTCTTTAACAATAAGCTCGCGCTGGATATCGATACATTCTTCCAACCGGCACCCTTATCCTCTACTAGGGGTCACTCCCTTAAAATACTAAAACCCAGAGTGTTGACCTCAGTCCGTCAACATCACTTTACAAGCTCGGTCATCTCTGATTGGAACGCACTCCCAGAATCAATAATCTCTATCCCTATAAGGTCTAAATTCCGCGCTGCACTTTCTCAACATTTTCACTTGTAATCCAATGCACTAGTCACTCCCCCCACTCGTCCTGGAAATTCCTTCATTAATTAATTACCTACAACCCCATGGTAGTTAAATCTTAAATTAGTATATACTCTCATGACCAATTCTTCTATTCCTATATTTTAATTAAATCCCCTCAAGCGCTTGGTCACCTTAAATTCTCAATATTTGTTTACTATTCTCAAGTCAAATTATTAACTAATTACCTATAAGCACTTTGTTCACTTAGATCTTAATTATTGTTTACTGTCTCATTTTATAATCGTTACCAAACTCATGTTTAAAACCTTTAATTAATCTAAAAATCTGTTTGCTATCCTCCTGTTTAAAATCTTTATTTAATTATACATATGCACTGTTCATTTAATTTCTAATATTTGTCTACTATTCTCAATTTCTCATGTCAAAATTCAAATCATTCCGTCCGTACCACAAAAGCCTAAGGCTTGCATGTACGTTGCTAGTCCAAATAAATAAATAAATAAATAAGATAATAAATAAACTGAGGCCGAAAAATTAAATATCAAATCCACGACTTGCAAAGGCTTAGAGAGAGCCAAGGCCACCATGGCTGCACTGGACTGGCTTCCATCAAAATGCAACGCATTCATTTACAAGCATTCTACTAGCATGATCAAGTTTATATTAATAACAATAAAAACTTACGAAAACATGATGGATTATGTAAAGTTCAATTCGATTCGGTGTAAAATACCGACAAAATAACTAAAAATTTGTTTAAAAATAAAATGTGAAATAATTTTCCGTTATGCGGCCGCGGCGACGACGACAATCGCTATGGGTTTTCGTTAACCAATGATAAACCGCTATTTTAATGACGTTCACGTTAGGAGGCGTGGTTCGTAAAACATGTGGTTAAAAAAATTGCGCAAGATTCAATTTGATCTTTCGCATTGCATTTCAAATAGAAACCACTTGACATAATTGTAATTAACTCTTTATTTAACTTACGCAAATAATTAAAATGGAAAAATTCCAAATATTCCAGACTTTAAGCATCGTGAAACTTCTCTTACTACTAATGACAATCGAGTGTTTGGGAGAAACTGATAAAAGCAACTCAAATACAAGCCTAGGCCTAATTGAGACCGAGAGAGGTAGCACATCACAGGTTTTGATGATTAATTACGCCGGTTTTTGCACCATAGTTTTATTGAAACTAATATGGGTTTATGTTGTATTGATAATGTTATAAGAAAAACGCAAGAACTAAACGAAGAAATTAATTCATCTGACTAAATATGTTTTATTTATTTTTTTTTTAATTATAAATACACCAAAACAGCATCATTAAATAAAGATCACAATATTATAATCAGATATTATTTTTTCTTGTGTTTGTGTGAGGAGAAATTTAACAAATCTCATCAAACAATTTCCAAAATAAGCATGTGTTAATAATAATAATTAAATCACTTTTTATGTACAGTGCTAAAATTTTACTTTTGACAAAAAGATATTATTTATAAAATGGTGTTTTTAATTTTTATTTTTAAAACTTTTTTATTTTAACCAATGTGTATTAAAATTACAATTAATTAATCGAATCACTTCTCTTTGTTAACAATGTGAGGATTTTCCTCAAACAATACATAACTTGAACTTCCAATAAGAAAGAAAAACTTTATTTGACGTCACAAAAACATATGATATTTCACTCGATACTGAGAAACTCTCTGAGAATTCTTTCTGGCGGTATCAACCTCATATTAGGAGGTAAAGAAGCTTCAATTTCCTGGGCGTTTAGATCTCGGGTTACTTTCCATTCGCGAAGGATATTATTATACTCCAAGTATTTTTGGTGTTGATCCATTGTCAAATAAACGCGTAATAAACCTCTGTAATCATATTCCAAGCCACTGTAACCGGGTCCAAATAGTTTCAAACCTAGAAATTATATTTTAATATCAGTCTTTACTCTTTATTAAAGGGAGGGTGAAGTAGAAAATCAAGTGATTTTTTATCGATTTTTCTACTAATTATAAGACCAGTCTGCATAGTGAAACATTCAGGAAATACCAGCTCCGAATGATTTTAAAATTCAAATTAGGTTCAGATTTTAAGGATAATTTTAAAGAAGGACTTCCGACCAATCGCGTAACACCCTGCCTTTTTATTAACAAAATTCTCGTGGCACGCTCCGTGTCTCGCGCCACGATTATCACGTCGCGCGCGAATTTTATCAAATCTCGTGATAAATTTCATTCAACACGGAACGTGCCACGAGAATTTTGTTAATAAAAAGGCAGGGCGTTACGCGATTGGTCGGAGGTCCTTCTTTAAAATTATCCTTAAAATCTGAACCTAATTTGAATTTTAAAATCATTCGGAGTTGGTATTTCCTGAATGTTTCACTATGCAGACTGGTCTTATAATTAGTAGAAAAATCGATAAAAAATCACTTGATTTTCTACTTCACCCTCCCTTTAATGTTTTTCAACTTTTAATTAAGTTTTTACCAATATTTATAGACTTCAAATAAAGCTTTTCAGCTTTATCAAATATTTTCATATCATAATTGTAAAGCGAAGCTAAATGACCAACTGAAAGGGCTACTTCGTAATCTTCAGGCCCCAAGATTTCTTCTTTAATTTCAATTGCTTTTAGATGCATTTGTTCAGCTTCCTAAATAATATTAATTAATTAATTATTAAGTTTGTGACGTGTTTTTTTCTTTTTCAAGATAAAAATACATTGTATCTTCTCATAGACTGATAAAGTCTTCCCAAATTCCCGTAATGTTTGGCTGTTTGTACATTCATCTCTCCAAAGGCCAATCTTGTCATTTGCAAAGCAGCCAAATGAAGTTCTTGGGCTTCCATGAGTAATTGATGTTCGGCGGCTTTATCTTGATTATCAATAGCTATTTCTTCCAATACCAGAGCCTTAACTCTTTTGGATGAAGCTAACAATAAATGATCGGGCGGTAAAAGATGGCTCATGATTTGCAAAGCTTTTTCCGCGTGATCTCTAGCATCATCAAATTTTCCGGTACTGTATTCTTGAACATAGAGAGCGTAAGCTAAATCTTCATGGGCAATGGCTACAAGTAGATTATGACCTCCAAATGCCGCTTGCCTAATGTCTAAAGCAGTCTAAGGAATAGAATTTATAATTCAATCAGGAAAGTTATTTTACCAAAACTTTTCAATTGGCCTTATTCTTGATCAACGCCACCGAGGCGTAGCGGCGACTTTTGGAACTATAATAATACGGTAGCCAATTACAGGTGGCGCTGGAGTTGACGTACTCTGATGGAGATCTGTTATTTTCTATGTTTTGTTGATCATTCTGAATCACTGAATAGCCAAGGCTTAACAAGCGATATGGTTTCAAAAGTATTAAAAGTTGATTTTACCTTTCTTATTCTGTCTAATATTATGAAATAAGACTTTCGGAGTAAGTTTTCATTCGATTTTGGTCTATTTGGAGATTATTAGGTTAATAATAATTAGTTAAAGAATGTTTTTTGAAATTGAAGCGGTAGCGGTAATAATCAAAACATAGAAAATAACAGATCTCCATCAGAGTCCATCGACTCCAGCGCCACCTCTAATTGGCTACCGTATTATTATAGTTCCAAAAGTCGCCGCTACGCCTCGGTGGCGTTGATCAGGAATAAGCCCAATTAATTTAACCTGATAGACTTTAACAGATTGAGCAACTGAGTCTACGTTCAATAAATAAAAGCCATAGTCTAGCATAGTATCCGCAGTTCTAGGATGTTTATCACCAAAGTTTTCTCTGTCAAAATTAATAATTAAATTAATTACAGAAGTTGTGATAAGATTTTTTTTTTTTGGGGGGGGGGGGTCTTTTGGATTATTACTTTGCAATGCTTAGAGCCTGTTTGATTAATAAATCCGCTCTTTTGAACTCCCGTTTTACTACACAAGCCTGGAATATCAATTTTGAGTAAACAAATAAGGTACATAAAAAAAAACAACGCAAGCAAAATAATTACCCTGGCTGCTTGCCTCAAAATATCCAGAATAAACTAAAAGAATAATTAATATTTTTTACTATTTTATTGTCATTAACTATTAATGGGTTAAATAATTTAAATTTAAAGATAATCCTACATTTGGAGGAATATTTGAAGTGAGTTCTTTCAAAGCTCTAAGGCTCCATTTATAAGCCTAAAATATATTTACATATAAAATTAAAAATTGTAAAAATATTTGTAAATAACACAAATATTGAAGAGAATATTATAGTACCTCACTATATTCACTACGACTAAAGTACATTCCCATGAAAGCACCATAGACGCAAGAATAATTTATAGGAACATTAAAATTCTTCAATTTTTCTACAATCTCTATTGTCTCTTTAAAAGTTTTGGTGGCCTCAAAAAATTTGCAAAACTGAGTTCGAGCATAGAGTACCCTAAAGTTATAGATAATACGTTAAATTCTATCTAATAAAATTATCCAATCTTTTTCCCCAATTACTTAATGCTGCATTCTAGACTCATTTTAAGATGATCAAGATCATTTTTGCTTTTGCAAACATTTAGAGTAGCCAGAGCTACTTCTTCACTATCTTCGAACCAACCAGCTTCCGCTAAAAACTCGGCTAGATATGTATAAAAGTATGCGTGAAATAAAAACGTAGTTTTTGGTCTTAATGTGTATTTTATAAATTGGTATATAACCTAAAGAGAGGCCGAATCTAATGGTTTTTTCACTAGAGAGATGTGCCATATGAAAACAGTTTCTTTTGAAGGCTACAGAAAGAAGCTTGGTTGTGTGTGCTCCGTGATCCATAAGGGCTTGAACACAATGGTGTAAAAGGTCTCTGTATGACGTTATTAATTAACTCTAAGTGTTGTTAATTAAGAGGTCAGGGGGGGGGGGGGGTTCATGCTATACCTCTTATCTTTGACTTTCAAAATCCTGGCAAATAAGTCTATCTGACAAAATTCAAAACCAAGCTGGCAAAGACGATTTTCTTTGTATAACTATGGTAAAATACCAATTCATTGATCATTCCACTTCATATGAATGATTCATTGATTTAATAAGATAATCTAATCTACTGCACCTTATAACATATGTCAAAGACTACATTTTCTGGTAAGGTTTTAACATCATTTTGAAAATGGTTGTAGTTTGCGACAATAATTCTAATTGCAGAGTTGTACAAAGTGTCTGGAAACCATGGTAATATTCCAGCCATTGTTTTCTTAGATACTTAATTGTTCTCCACAAAGTGGCAGTTTCACAAACTGAAGGGAGTCAAGGATTCCTGGAAATTATTCCAACCTTGAAGCCAAGGCTTATACGTCAAATCTGGAATTACAATCAAAACCTGCACGACGAAAAACGAACAAAAACACCATTTTAAGATTTTAAATTAATTACTTTAATGCTTCAAGATTTATTAAAATACGTAACACTCTATTGAATAATAAAACAAAAATTATTATCGCAAAAGAATGTTTACCTCAGCACGACAGCCATTTTTAAAGTCTCTCCATACCACGTGATTTGTTCGCCCTCCGGAAGTTCCGGAAACTCAACTGTAATATTTTTGGCGGCAACTGTCACATCTTTTAATCATCCCGATAAGTACTGAAATCTCTAGAATCTTCACTAAAGTACGATCAACGATTAATTTTTTTGGTTTGTGCCCATTTTTGTTATTTTTAACACTTAAAGAAATTACTACCGAAAGCTAATACATATAGGCCTACGCCAAGAAGAAGTATTTTGCAAAGAAAGAAGCAGAATATCGTAACAATGGACGAGCTTAGACCACTTGTAAATTAACCAATGAGGATCTTCCATTCGCCATTTTGAATTTAACGGTTTCTTTCAGGCTAGTGGTTCCGCGCTTTCCTTTGTCCTGCCGTAGCATTATTTATCGCGAGTTTTTAATCGTATTCATGAAATAAAAAGTTAAATGATGCCTAAGTTTTGCATTGAGATCCTGTTTCGATGTCTTTAACTCTTTATATCCATCTTTATCCACCTTTAAAGTTAAGTTTAAAGTTCTTGAACCCCTAGTCTTGAAATGCACCAGTGAATGGCTTCACGTTTGGGTGAACCTCTACTTTGGGTATGTTTTGAATACTCATCATCAGTGCGAAAAAATAGTTTGCGTTTTGTGAAGAGTATCGTGTTCGCGTTGTGTGTACAGAACAGTGTCATGTTCCTGTTGTCTGTACAGAACAGTGTCATTATTGATGAAGAAATAAACGGAGCAAAAAAAAAAAAAAGTTCTGTGTACAGTGTCAAGTTCGCGTTGTGTGAACAGTGTCATGTTCCCGTTTTGTGAACAGTTTATTTTTGCTCTTTGTCCGGGAATGACGAGTGGCTTATTGCCATAGAGCCATGGAATTCCGTTAATTTAAGTGTTCGCGTTGTGTTACTGTTAACAAAACAGCGTCGTGTTCGCGTTGTGTGACCAGTAGCGTTCGGCTTCGTGAAAAGTGTGTGTTCGAGTTTTGTGAACAGTTCATTCGCGTGGTTTGAGAATTTTTACCAGGATATCATACTCGGATTTGAAGTCCCTCCCCTTAAAAAAACATTCCACTGATGGTAAGTAACTATTTATTTAGTATTTTTTTCATTTACAGTTTTGGGGCTCGAGTACTTTTTTATAGTAGGAACCGGCAAACCTAAAAATTACTGTAATTATTTCTTTAAAATTCGCGCTGTTAAGTATCATATCTGTCAAGTGTCAAGGAAACCAGTTTTCCGCGCATGCTTATCTACTCTCGCCGCTCTCGCTCTCGCTCTACCACCTACCACGGTTACACGTGTACTCTGCCGGGCGCCGGCATTAGATCATTTGGCTTCCCAACCAATTAGGCCCGAATCGAAACTAAAAGCTGTTCGGTCTTTTCTTGCATATGGTTGCATCAGCCAAATTCCACCAATAATTTAGGTATTTGATTCGATTATTCTCGGAAGAAGTTTTAGTTTCGAATTAACGTCGTTTAAAAATGACTATAACTAGATGCGTGAGGATTTCTACTAATATTAACAACGCACCTTTGTCAACCCTGATTATCGCTGAGTATTTAAACCCGGAAGTTGTTGTCCAGATTGAGTGGAAAAACGAACCCGTTTTTACCGTCAAAACTATAAGAGGCCAAGACGAAATAGATCACCCTCATTTCACTAACAGCGCGACTATATGCCGCTACTTGGCTAGATTAGCTATAGGGAAAGGCTTGTACGGATCCACTCCTCTTCAGTTAACTGAGGTTGATCACTGGCTAACATTTGGGCAAAAGATTTCGTTAAAAACATCACCCGAAGAATTTGCATCCTTCCTGAATTATTTGAACACTTCTTTGGCAAGTAGTTCATTTCTGGTGGGCCATAACCTTACTATAGCCGATGCTGTAGTTTGGGAAGCTGTTTATTCTCATTGTTGTTGGAATGAAACTGTTGCCCCTGAAAACGTCTCTCGCTGGTTTACATTCTTGAAGAATCAAGATCAATTTGCGCAATTTCTGGAGAAACTTCCTATTGAAGTTAAGGCAAGTGTTGAAAAGAAACAGCAAGGTAGTCAAGATACTTCATCAGTGTCGGACAAAGGTCCCCAAGCCAACATGAGAAAAGAAGAAGGAAAATTTGTGGATCTCCCTGGAGCTGAAATGGGAAAGGTTGTGGTCAGATTCCCACCTGAAGCTAGTGGATTCTTGCATATTGGTCACGCCAAGGCAGCCCTCTTAAATCAACACTATCAACTGAGTTTCAAGGGTAAACTTATCATGAGATTTGATGATACAAACCCTGCCAAAGAAAAAGAGGACTTTGAGAAAGTTATATTGGAAGATGTGGAAATGCTGCAGATTAAACCGGATATTTACACTTACACTTCTGATCATTTTGAACTTATCCTACAAAAATGTGAAGAAATGTTGAAGACTGGTAAAGCTTATGTTGATGATACTGATCAAGAAACCATGAAGATTGAGAGAGAACAGCGCACTGAATCCAAAAATCGTAACAACTCTGTAGAGAAGAATTTAAAGATGTGGGAAGAGATGAAGAAGGGTAGTGAATATGGCCAAAAATGCTGTGTTAGAGCCAAGATTGACATGAATTCTGATAATGGATGCATGAGAGACCCCGCCATGTATAGATGCAAGAGTGAAATTCATCCCAGAGCAGGGAATAAATACAACGTTTACCCAACATATGATTTTGCTTGTCCAATTGTGGATTCCATAGAAGGAGTAACCCACGCTCTGAGAACTACTGAATATCATGACAGAGATCCTCAATTCTATTGGTTTATTGATGCCCTGGGAATGAGAAAACCATATATATATGAATATTCACGTCTGAATATGATGAACACTGTCTTGTCCAAGAGGAAGCTGACTTGGTTTGTTGAACAAGGAATTGTGGATGGATGGGATGACCCTAGAATGCCCACCGTCAGAGGAGTACTTAGAAAAGGAATGACCGTTGAAGGTCTGAAGCAATTCATCATTGCCCAAGGATCCTCAAGATCAGTTGTAGTTATGGACTGGGACAAGATCTGGTCTTTCAATAAGAAAGTTATTGATCCCATTGCCCCTCGTTACAATGCTGTAGAAAAGGAAGGAATGGTCACGGTTAAAGTTAATGGAGTAAAAGAAGAAATGCTGACTGTACAGAAACATCCCAAGAACCCCGAAGTTGGCACCAAGAGTGTTTGGGTCGGCCCTGAGATTCTAATTGACGCTTTAGATGCTGAAACCATCAAAGAAGGAGAAAATGTTACCTTCATTAATTGGGGTAACTTGATGATCAAGTCTATAGTTCGTAACAAGGACAACAAAGTGGAGAGTGTACTAGCCGAGCCAAATTTGGACAATAAGGATTATAAGAAAACCCTGAAAATCACCTGGCTAGCCAAAAATAACAAAGCGTCTTTAGTTCCTTGTGCATGCATTTACTATGATCATTTAATTTCCAAACCAATTCTGGAAAAGGATGAAGATTTCAAGAACTACATGGCGGAAAATACAAAGATTGTGGTTGACATGTTAGGAGATCCCGAATTAGCCAGCTTGAAGAAATCTGATATCATACAGATTCAAAGAAAAGGTTTCTTTATTTGCGATAGCCCTTATGACGCTTCCACCATTCGTCATACTGGCAAAGAGAGCCCAATTATTTTAATCTCCATTCCTGACGGATCAAAAGACACAAACACTTTGCCACGGGTCGTCCTGAAAATACAGCAACAAAGTTCCAAGGAAAAAGCTCAGAGTGCCAAAGGAAAAGCATTTGAAAAATCTCCTCAAGTTGAAAGCACAACAATTTTGGATTCACTCAGCGAAGACGCTCTTAATGCGAAGATAGTTGAGAAAGGAAATACAATTCGCAACTTGAAAAGTCAAAAAGCCACCAAGGAATTGATTGACATTGAGGTGAAACAGTTATTGGAGCTGAAGACTAGATACAAAGCTGTAAGTGGCAAGGATTGGAAACCAGATCAAGGCAATAACGCGGCTTCCAAGGAAGAAAAGTCGGCTGTGAAACCAGCTACTGGAGATGCGAATAAAATCAATGAAGAAATCACCATTCAGGGAAATAAAATCCGAGATCTGAAAGCTGCTAAGGTTGGGAAAGATGTTCTGGATCCTGAAATCAAGTTACTTCTGACTTTAAAACAAGACTTTAAAAAAGCAACCGGGATCGATTGGAAACCTGGTACAGTTGTCCCAGCACCCAAAGAAGCTGAAAAACCTTCGCCAAATCAATCTGCCAATGGTCAGGCTTTGGATGAAAAGATAACTCTTCAAGGAAACAAAATCAGAGATATGAAAGCGGCTAAAGCTCCTAAAGACTCATTAGATCCCGAGATCAAAGCTCTACTAAGCTTGAAAGAAGAATACAAAAAGGCAACTGGTAAAGACTGGAAACCGAATCAGGCGCCTGTGACACAAAATCAACCCAAGAATAATTCCAGCCCAGTCAAGACCGCAACAGCTCCTGCTGCAGCCAATCCAGCTGGAGAAGCTTTGGATGAGAAGATCACTCTTCAAGGAAACAAAATCAGAGATTTGAAAGCCACTAAAGCAACGAAAGATGTCTTGGACCCTGAGATAAAAACTTTACTGAGTTTGAAAGAAGAATATAAGAAGGCCACTGGTAAAGAATGGAAGCCTAATCAAGCACCAGTTGCTCAAAATCAGCCCAAGAAGACTGGTGAAGATTCACCTCAAGGTGGAGGAGGTGGTAATAAAAAGAAAGGATCAGCTAAACAAGAAGCGAAAAAGAAAGAGCAAGTTAAAGAGAAATCCCCTGCTGAAACATCAACAAATCCTGCATTGAAAAAGGTGACCAGACTCGGGTTGGAAGCCTTGAAAGAAGAGAATTTGTCTGACTGGTATTCACAAGTTATTACGAAAGCTGAGCTAATTGAATACTATGACATCAGCGGTTGTTACATCTTAAGACCATGGGCTTACTCTATTTGGGAATCCATCAAAGATCTCTTTGACTCAAGAATTAAAAGTATCGGAGTTCAAAATTGCTACTTTCCCATGTTCGTTTCGTGTCACGCATTGGAAAAGGAGAAAACACATATTGCCGATTTTGCCCCCGAAGTTGCTTGGGTTACCAAATCCGGGAATACGGAGTTAGCCGAACCGATCGCCATTAGACCCACTAGTGAAACAGTCATGTACCCTACGTACGCCAAATGGATTAAATCTCACAGAGACCTTCCTCTACAACTGAACCAGTGGTGTAACGTCGTTCGATGGGAATTTAAACATCCCCAACCATTTTTAAGAACCAGAGAATTTCTTTGGCAAGAAGGTCACAGCGCTTTTGCTACCAAGGATGAAGCAGTCAAAGAAGTATACACCATCCTGGAATTTTACGCTGAAGTCTATGAAAAGCTTTTAGCCATTCCTGTTGTAAGAGGAAAGAAAACTGAGAAGGAAAAGTTTGCTGGTGGAGATTTCACCACTACTGTTGAAGCTTATATATCCGCCAGTGGAAGAGCTATTCAAGGAGGGACTTCCCACCATTTGGGACAGAACTTTTCGAAAATGTTTGACATCATTATTGAAGATCCAGAAACAACAGAAAAGAGCCACGTTTATCAAAACTCTTGGGGTTTGACCACTCGAACCATCGGAGTTATGGTGATGGTACATGGAGACAATACTGGATTGATTTTGCCACCAAGAGTGGCTTGCTACCAAGTTGTCATCGTCCCTTGTGGTATTACCGCCAATCTCAGTGAAGCTGATAAAAACCAACTTATTGATAACTGCAAGAAATTTGAAGCTGATCTGTCAAGCAAAGGTATAAGATGTAAAGGCGATTATCGAGATAACTATTCTCCTGGCTGGAAATTCAATCATTGGGAACTAAAAGGAGTACCATTAAGAGTCGAACTGGGACCTCGAGATATCAAACAAGAACAGTTTGTGGCTGTCAGAAGGGATACTGGAGAAAAAATAACAATTAAGAACGCAAATAGCAAGGAAGAAGTTGAGAAGCTGTTAGAGACTATCCAAGATAATCTCTATCAAAAGGCAACCAAAGACCTAGAAAGTCATATGACGGTTGCATTGTCTTGGGATGAATTCACATCTCAGTTGGATAACAACTGCATCATTCAAGCTCCCTTCTGTGGAGATATTCCTTGTGAAGATTTGATCAAGAAAGACAGCGCGCGAGATGCTGATCAACTGTTGGAAGCCGGGGCTCCTTCTATGGGAGCTAAAAGTCTCTGTATACCGTTTAAGCAACCTGGAGAGATCAAGAAAGGCATGAAATGTATTCATCCCGCTTGTTCAAAGGCCCCTCAATATTATACCTTGTTTGGAAGAAGCTATTAACTAACTAATAACATGTTAAAATAGATTAATATTAACTTAAATCATTTGTGTTCTATACATGAAATAATAAACAAGGAGTGAAAATAATTTGGTTTTATCGTTTGAATAAGTTAATACACATCGTTAGGCATTTAGTTATCTTAGTTAGTTAGTTACCGCTTGAAGTTTTTGGATATCTAATTGGGATTGGGCAATGTCATGCAAAGCTTGTTGGATTTGTTCTAGCAAGGCTTCTCCTCTTTGAGCAACTTCTTCCAGTCTTTTAGCCGCTTCTTGGTTTTCCTGTTCTAGTCTCCTTAAACTGGCAGCCTATTTATGACATAGTTTATTAGGCAAACATTTTAACATTGAGAACAACGATATAATTCACAATGCTTCGATGTCATACTGATCAACTGGCATTGGGAAAGGGACTATAATATTATACCGCTTTTACTTGTAGTTCTGGGGAAGAGTCCTCATTAGGTAGAGAATCAATTAGAACATCAATATCTTTAGCTGTTCGAGCAATTAGCGATGCAAAGAGTTGGGCATAATCTGTTGAGATAACTTGTTGTTTTTAACCAATATCAAATGGATTTAATCCAAATTACCTTCTTGCGGTGGTGGTTGAGAAGGTTTAGCAGCGGACTTTTCAAATTCCGAGAAACTACTTGGATAGGAATATTGTTGAAGGATTCCGATGCTGTTGCATAGATTTTCCGCTTGCTACAAGAGACAAAACCAAAATAAACATGTTAGGCTTAACAGAATCTGACTTTACATCTAATTGCACGAACGTTTAATAATTAAAATCTGTTTTAAATATTCTACGATAATTAATTTTAAGATATTTCCAACGTATTTCATTTAAAGTAATCCGAATAAATACTTAAAAGCATACCGCATTGACCGCGTCTTGCAGCTGCGTTAACCTGTCCGCCATCTTTAAAACAAGATGATCAAGCCCTGATAATTTTCATAAGCCTATTCACTTAAGTTTACACTTCGTTTTTCGGACTTAATTTTTTTTAAAAGATTCTGGTGGGCTTTAATTATATGCTTAACATGTATTACAGTAAGATGAGGAAAACACAATTTTTTTGTTACTTGTTTTTATTTACAAAACAAATACAAAATTAATCAAATAGACCAAAGCCCATATCTTCATCTGAGCCGCCTTCATCGGAATCCTTCTTTTCTTCCTTTTTAGATTCTGTAACAAAAATAATAATTAGGTTTTAGAATAAAACATATCTTTCTCCTTTGTATGTATGTGTCCAACACAATTTTAAAAAATTATAAAATTACCTTTAGCTGGTGAACCTCCTTTAGCATCAGAACCCGCTGCTGGTGCAGCCGCACTGCTAACTCCACCTCCAGCAGGCATTGAAGCGAGCTTTTCTTTACCTGTTTAAGATAGTTAATACTCATTATAATTGGTGTCCCATATCATAAGGGTTAGTTGGGTCACATACCTTGGCTCATGATATCATTAACATCTTTGCCATTCAACTCAGAGATGACTTTCTTGAGTCTATCAGCTTCGACTTCAATTCCAACGCTGCCTAAGATCTTTTCAATATCGGTGGCAGATGGGCTTTTATTGCCTCCCAAAACAGCGAGCAGATAAGCGGCCACGTAACGCATTCTAATTTAATTAAAATAATTAAAAAGCAAAGCCGATTTTTAATGTTAACCCGCCATTCTCATATGATACCACATGGCATAGTGTTAGGCTTAGCGGTTTTTCTTAAAAATTGCATTTATTTCAGGATATTTTAAATTTCCGTCTTTCAGGCTTATTTAACCCCATTACAATAGTGTTGTTTAACAATATTACTTAGGTTTTTTAAATTATTTTAATAATATACGCTACATACTTACTTTTTAAGTCGGTTGTCGACACGAAACGATGTGCACACTTCGAAAAATCAACGTGGTTTGAGAGAGAAATTTTTTACCACGAGGGCGCGTAGGTCGTCGTATATAGTGACGTCATTTGATAAACGGGGTTTCATATCTTAAAACAGGGGAAATGGCGGGAAACGGCCACGGGGAAACTTGAAATTAAACTATTACCAGAAGTAAATAGGGGGAAGTACATATCAAAGGGGGTTTCGAGAGGCGTCGAGTTATGGTATTTTTCGCGCCTTTCCGCAACCGCGTTTTTGGCGGGAACTCGCGGATGAATACATTTCCCCGAAACTATTTTCTTTTCCTCTGCTCCTGAGTCAAGTCGGCTCCGTACCTTCGCTCTGCAGTCGGCCCGGCAAGCTACGGACCGGGACCGGGAGTACGGAGTCGACTGCCTGGCCCTAGTAACAGCGTAAAATTTTATTCGGCCTGATATCCTGTTTTAGTACATTTTTAATAATAACTGAATGTTTTCTAAATAAAAAAATAGAATAATAAAACTAAATATTTACTGGTTATATTAATTTAGATGTGATTAGAATCAGAATCAGAATGATCAGATCCGTAAAATTTTAAAATGAACTTAAGCCTCTGCCTAAGCTTAACACAACTAGCCTGAATAGTGAACCTTATGACCGAGTGGTGGCGCATGATAGAAAATTTCCCTGGATAAGTTGCCTCACTCTCATTGGACGAATTCAAATTTTGGGCCACAAAGCGTGATTTTACAATAAAGGGACGCCTTACACTAGCTAAAGCTGGAGAAACGTACTTCCCCCTATTTACTTCTGCTATTACTAGTTAAGTTTAAACGTACGGTTAGAAATAAATTCAGAAACTTATAACACTTTCCTTTTATTATCAGGAGCATAAAAATCAAACATATTATTGAGGGAAAGGAAGGAACTGGAAAAACTGATCATATTTTTTTTATATACAAAATTTCAAAAACAAAATAATTTTTATCGAAGCCATTTTATTATTTATTTTTTTATCTAACAAATTCGTCGGTATTAATTATTAATTAATTTAATTTACACAAATTATGATCTGGTTGAGCTTCGCGGTAAAAAAATTAGTTTTTCAAGATTTGCAAAAATTTTAATTTCATTTGTGCAAGATCACTAAGTTCTTTGAGGGATTGTTTATAACTCGCGTGCAACCGTTCTTTAACTTTTTCTATAACTTCGCCTCTCTGTAAAGAACATTGATTTAAATAATGCGCTTAACTATTAAAAATGGTTAGGCAGACAAAGCAAAACTTACCTTATCATTATCAAGTGAAATATTTTCAAGTTGCGTTGTCAAAATTGACACACTAACGTAATTAATTTTATCCTGAAATTGTTTCACGCATTTTTCTATTTCCGTTACTAAATCAACAAAGTATTGAAAGGTCGTGACCTAAAAAGTAAATTTATTAATAAAAGGGAATTTTAATTACAGAAATTTTTATAATTACTTTATCTTCATTTTCCACAGTTCCTTCCTTTTTCTTTTTACCCTTTTTACCAGCAGCCGATTTTGCTGGCTTAAGAATAGTATGCGCAATATGTAACAGGACGGTAGTTAGACTGAGTGTTTCAACGCAATTAACAAGCTCTTGGTTAATTAATTTCATTTTACATATGGATTGGGGGTTTGATGAAACTAATTCGTCGATTCTTTTAAACATATCTATAATTTTATGGACAAAAAAAACGGTTCAGTTTAAAGCAAGTCACGTTGCAGGGTTCGTACAAAATTTTTGGAATGAAATTTCCTGACTTTTCCAGGTTTTCCCTGACTAAATTCCACAAATTTCCCTGACCATTTGCAATAACGTACATGGCGAAAGTATATGAAAACCAATCTATATTCACTCAAATAATCTTTGCACGAGTTATTTTTATAAAAATTAGCCAATTAATTCGTTTAAATTTAATTTAAAGTAAATCATAAATAACCTGAGCGAGCGAAGCGAGCTCCGCGAATTTGGGGCTTTGCTCAAATCTCAGACAAAAATGTTTCTGATCACCATTATACTTTAAATTTCCCTCCAATATATTTTTCCCTTACATTTCCCTGACTTTTTAGGTCAATTTTAAATTTCCCTGACTTTTCCCTGACTTTTTAGGCCCATTTTCAATTTCCCTGACTTTTCCAGGTCGTGTACGAACCCTGCGTTGTTTTTCGTGTACCCGGGGCCACAAACAAACACACACACTAACACACAAACAACCGAGTGGCGAAGCTAGGTTTGGTTATATAACAAAACCTAGGCAAAAACAACACCCATAATGGAGAATTAAATTTAAATATAAGCTTACTTTGGAAGCACTCTGTAATTACATATTTTATCTGACTATCACACTGATCAGCACCTAGAAATGTAGTATTACTTAAGTTGCCTTATATATATATTATATTAAGATATCAACTGTGAAAAGTATTTCAAACCATCGCTAAACTCTGTTTTTGTGTAAAATTGTAATATGAGACCCAGTAATGATATAAAAACGTTGCAATGACCGCCGTCAATGTAGGATTTTAACCTATTTCCCGTTGGAGCTTGTAGAGGGAACTAAATAAGCAAATTAATTTATACAGATTTTTTCAAGGTACAGCTCTTCAAAATGTACTCTAAATAAATTACATTAGATTGGCGTAGGCTGTTTAAATCTATTGTTGCTAGATGTTCCCTTAAAGAGGTAATAAGTTCTAATAGAACATCTGACATGGACCGTTTCTCCCCATTAGTTATGAAATTATTTTGATGATGTGACACTTCTTTGGTCAATTTAAATGCAGCTCCCACAGATCTGACCAATATGTTACGTAATTTCAACCACATTACTTCCTCCTCAAAAGTTCGACACTTAATTTCTCTTATTACTCCTCTGAAGAACAAGAATATTAATTAATTAATAAACCTATTTAATATTAATTTTAAAATGAAAACCACTACAACTGTTTACTTTTTTGTATCACTCCAAACTCTAAAGACATCCACATCCCGATTATCTACTAAATCTTTCCATACAGTTTTGTCTAAGATAAATTTTAATTAATATTACTGTAATTAAATAACAGAAAATTAAATAATTTATATAGTGACCTTTTTCAGGATCGATTTCCATAAAATCAATTATGGAGTCAGTTGATGATTTGCTGCAAAATTAAATGTAAAAACTTAATAATAATAATAGTAATTAAATTAATTATTACTGAAAAATAATATATACTTTTTAGTTTCTAAACATAAATCCAAAATGAGTCTATCTAACGTTACAGCAGAGTACTGCATAGAGCAGCTTAGTTTTTCTCTAAAATCAACCATTTCTTGAATCTACGAAGAAATAGTTTACTAATTAGTTTAAAATATGAAAAAACAAAAAACCCAAATTAACTAACAACCTTTGTAAAAGATCCAAACTTATAACAAGCTATAAGATATTCAACCATCTATTTTTCAATAAAAAGTGTTATTAGCGTAAAAATAACCATAATTATAAGACTACAAGATCTTCCTTACATCTTTGAAATTCCCAGTAAAAAACCAAACAGCATTCCCTAATACAGTACTAGCATTAGTAAAATGACCCGCAGATATTAAAGGGTTGGTTATCAGATAACCCAAGGTCTCTTGTTGAATGTGTTTCATGTCCACACTTTCCCAAAGAGCATAGCTAACACCAGCTGCCCCTATATTTATAAGAAATTTATGACAATATTTGAAACAAGTCACGTAAATACATTTCCGTAGTATCTACGTGTGGTTGGGGGTCGAGAGGGCGTGTTAGTTTCGTGTGTGCTAATGTAGTACAGTATTCATGTTTTATGTCGAGATGGCCCAACAGTTAGGTAAAAAGGTCTTTTCGTCTATACAAACACTCACAGATCATAATGGTAAGTCTTTCACACTCCTAGCTAAAAAAGCTATTACAACTACATATCTATTCAATTGTAAGGTCAGGAGAAGTTTTCAACAACAGCTATAATAAAAAAAACAGCAACCCCGCCTTTATAAATAGTGGCCTTCCCGCCTGAAACTGAATCTCTCATTCTACCTACCATGCCCACCTTAAAGGGGCTAACTGGCGCTGTTGGGGTGAAGTCCGCCCTTAGTTCAGGGGGGAAAACACCCAGCTCTTTGGCCATAAGAAATGGCGCCACCGTCGCGGTGGGCGGGAAAGCAATATGCTAACCAACAGTTTGACCCCCCCCCCTCACCCCAACAGCTCCGGCCAGCCCCTTTAACCGGTTTCTAGTTTTTCAGCTGGTTTTTCGTGTACCCGGGCCACAAACAAACATACACACACAAACAAACAAACAAAACACCATCCCATAACCTAGGTTTGGTTACATAACCACACCTAGCAAAAACAGTTTTACAAAAAAGTAATAATTTCAAATTCAAATACCTAAACAATTATACAACTTAAGCAATAACAATTTGAACTGGTAATTAGAGGGACTAGTTAGTATCGCTTCCTCCAGCATTACAATGAGTTGCCAGAGAAGATTTTCATTGCCACTTTCTTGCCATATATCCAATAAAACATTGGCTGCTAATAAACAATAGTCGTCACTTGGTTGAAATTCAGTAGGACCCAAATTGGCGCCAAATGATAATCCGTGTCTATAGCGTTCAATTAATTCATTGATGAGGTTAAATTTGTCTTGTTTTGGCAACTTATCATAGCACCCAACGCTATAGCATAGTTGGCAATAAGAGAGATGATACTGCATAAGCTTTAACTGCAAAAGTTATCAATACTTTGTTAAAGTTTTGAAAATATTTTTTTTTTTTTTTGGGAAATATTCAGGGGTGTGCGAGTACTCGGTTCGAGTATCGAGCCGAGTACTCGACTCGATAACAACACATTGAGATACTCGAGACAGATTCGAGTAGCTTTTTAACATTTTTGAGGCTTACAACTATAGCGGACGATGAGTTCATGATCATTTATTTTGAAAATCACCTGTTCAATGTTTAATTGATCACGAACAATCTTTTTGAAGTTCGATGTTAGATAATTGAACATCTTCGTTCGTTATTTTGAAGAAATTTTCAAAATTGCTACTCGACAAGTCAATATTTGAGACTCGATAATTACTCGAAAGAACCAAAATTTGACCTATCTAAATACTCGATACTCGAAAGTATTTTTGAGACTCGGCTCGATACTCGATAAGAAATTAGTTTCGACACTCGGACTCGGCTCGAAACAGAAAAAACGGGACTCGCACACCACTGGAAATATTACATTATCAGGGTATGTGATTTGGCTATCATTGGTAACTGGTTGTAAAAAAGCCTTGATATCAGCCAAAAGTTTTTCCAATTCATCTTCTCTGATAGAATGGGATGATATAATAAATGACATATCCAAATAGCACGAAGCTTTGGATCCGTATCTTTCATAAAACGAAAAGAGAAGCTTTTCCTCTGTAATAGTTTAATTAACATTTAAATAAATTAAGTTAACTCTGTGTGATAAAGACATTATGTTCTTACCTGATAAACTTTCTATAGACTTATTAGCTTTTTCAAGTCTATATGCAATCTCCATTTGGGCTAAATAAGGAGCTCTAAGCACCCTATGATTAAACTCTTCGTCATTTTGTTTGCTATGTAATGATTCCACAAAAATTGCCGCCATTTCAAAGGTATAATCAACAGGTGGGTCTAGGCTTCTAGAAAAGACAATTAAAACACATTAATCAGCCTTATTCCTGATCAGCGCCATCTACCCATAGCGGTGACTTTGAGAACTACTGTAAGCGGCAAGCCAATCAGATGTCGCTAAAATCTGGTGACGTCATTTTTGGTAAGACCCGAGAGTGCCAGTCAGTGACGTCACCAGATTTTAGCGACATCTGATTGGCTTTCCGCTTACAGTAGTTCTCAAAGTCGCCGCTATGGGTAGGTGGCGCTGATCAGGAATAAGGCTAATTGCAATTTAAGTTTTCTTCAGGTTAGAGACTGAGTATTACTCTGAATCTTTTTCAGGTTGCCAATTAGATGAAATAAGCTCATCTATTGATTTGAAATATTGTAAAAAATATTGCCAATTATCAGGACTGAAAAATAAGACATAACGTTTTTAGTTACTTTTTAATTAAAATTTTTAAGAGGTTTTTTTTTTTTGTTTAATAACATACGTGTTTAGTAAAAGACTTTTATACGCAGAGTTAACTTCAGGCCATCTTTCTAATTTGATTAAATATTCCGCTTTTCTTCTTGGTATGTTGTCCAAATATTGTGGCAGTTTCTCTAAAAGAAACGAGTCAACACAACAGTTAATTAATTAATTAAAAATAAACAATAATTTGGTTAAATTAATTAATTAATTAATTTGAATACCAGATAAAGGGCCAGTTAAAACATTTAAACAATCTTCAAATTTTCCCTGTTTTTCCAATATTAACAAATAGAGTTGAATTTCTTAGAAAGAAAAATAAGATTTTAATTTTAATTTTTAATAATACATTAATTTAATTCTGATAATTTATTAATACCAGCTTCGGCATCTATCTTGTTTTCATTAATGAATTTCTCCACCATTTTTTGGGCTAATGGTAAAAACATGTTTGTCGCTAATTCTTTTTCGGAATTACAAGCCTAAAAGTAATTAAAGATTACGTGAAGTACATATTAAACAATATTTTAGTTGGTACCTACTTGCATAACAAGGCTCATTACAGCCCAAAAGTAATAGGGGTTCTTTGGTTTTATTTTGTATAAGGCCATTGCTGTTTGTTGCTGTTTTTTATAATCTCCTAACCTAACATAGGCCATAAACAGGTGGGAATACAGTTCTTCATTGGCAGGATCTTTTTTAACCGCATTTTCATACGCATCAGCAATTAAAGAGGCTAAAATGGACCATATATATTCAATATACAATATAAGAATTGTACATTGCAATGCTAATGCTAACGTTTATGCAATTCACGATAACAAATAGTCATGGCTTGTAGGGTAGAATCTTCATTAGGAAATTCTTTATGAACTTCTTGGAGTATTGAAGCCCCTTCATCTTGTTTTCCCAAACGAATTAGAGCCAATGCTTTTAAGACCTTTTTAAAGTTTTTGCAGAAGTATTTATTACAGTTTAAGGTTGAAAGAACCAAATTTATTTGTGGTAGTACCTTAGCACATTGGAAGTCTCTCTGTTTTTTAAGTAGTTTTTCCGCTTCTTGGGCGGCTTTTTTATTATTGCCATTGTCAAGGCAATCTTGATAAGAGATACAATACAATATTTAAAATGAAAAGAGTGTAGTGTCTTTGATATTTATGATTTTAATGTGTGATAGGGATACCATGAATGCTACTGGGGAAGGGTGATAGTTTGTCATCTTATTCTCTCTTCAATTCACACCCAATTAACAATGTTTTAATCAAATTGTCTAATTAAATGGTCTGATTTTTGCCTATCTTAAAGGGCTCATCAATTCGTTTGCAGGGGGTAAAATTATTTATCCCACTCGTGGTGATGCTAGCGCCATTGCCAAAGGACTGGTGAATGTTCCTAGAACTAAAAGGCAGCTTGGACAACGGGGAGGGTCGGCAAAAGGGTCCGCATGCGATTTAGGGAACCCTTTAATATATGATACAGCTACTTGTAAGCCTTGGCTTTATGCAAATTATATTACTTAATTTTTAATGGTTTTAAGGAGAAATTTAGTTTAATTTTTATGATACTCGGTGGATTTTTCACCAATATGAAGGAATAATAAATATTTAAAAACATTTATACCATAAATTGGCCGTAATCTTCTCTCATTCACCGCGGGGTCCACATGTGAGCGAGCCGCCATTATTTTTAACTATTCTTTCTGCTGCTGCGAATCTCTACCCACCCAGCGACCCATTGAAACTCTCTCTTGGCTTCGCTCCTGAACAAACGTACCGACAGTAGGGCTGTGCAAAGTATTTGAAAGTATTCCTCCCCCTATCTAAGCTTAAACTCCAGCGCAGTGTCAGGCCCTCTGCGAGTCAAGCTGGTCAAGTACTGAATGAAACTGAATTGCTAGCTTTTCTCTCTGCTATCCCTTGAATCATCAACGGCCTGGCAACACCGAGAAAAGAAAACGTACTATTCGCACAGCCCTAACATCAGAGAGAATTTAGAAGGGGAGTGGAAAGGGTGGTTTGGAATGTAGCGCAACGTCGTCTGCTAAACGTTATCTAGGCAGGTCGATTTCCGGTATGATGCGTTTGTAACAGAGATATTTTAGAACACGTGACCGGAAACTCGCCTACCCCAAAAAGCTCAACGCGACATCTTGTTTGGGCGTCATCACGTTTAATAGAGTCAAAGGGGGGGACCTTCCACTCCCCTTCTAAATTCTCTCTGCTAACATGCAGAGAGAATTAAGTGAAGAGGAGAAGCTATGTTCTTTGCTGGTAATGCAGCTCAAACAAGAGGGCTAAGTCGCGATGTCTCGTTATTTTATCTACCGGTTATATCATGACAACTCTTATCAATGTATTGAAAAGGGAGTCCCTCAGGGCTCCATATTAGGGCCATTACTTTTCAATGTACTTATTAACTCTATGCCTTCAGTTGTTGCAAACTCTTCCCTAGTCCTATTTGCCGATGATGCCAAACTATACCATCCTATCCGTGACACGGCTGACAGCGCAGCCCTCCAACGCGACCTCGATGCAGTTGTCCACTGGGGTAGAATCCATGGGCTCACATTTAATATTGCGAAATGTAAGGTTCTCCACCTTGGCCGTAAAAACCAACTATTCGACTATTCTATTAATAATGAGGCCCTCTCTGTGTCCACCTGCGAACGCGATCTAGGCGTCCTCATAGATCCCCTGCTAAAAATGTCCGCCCACTGCTCGAAAATAGCTAAACGTGTGCGAAGCATCACGGGTATGATAAGACGTAACATGCATTTTCGCTCCGTACCCCTTATACAAACTCTTTACTCCTCCCTTGTCCTCCCTATATTTGATTTTTGCTCCCCAATTTGGTCACCCCACCTCTCTAGCGATCTTCACACATTACAATTAGCTCAAAATGCATACTCCAAGCTCCCCAATCAACTCTGCAATCGCCCAGCTCCGGAAAGGCTCTTAATGCTGCATATTGACCCTGTCCCCATCCGCCTCAAAATTAACAATCTCTGCCTCGTTCATGACCTAATTCACGGTCACCTTGCCCCCGACTTCTCAAACTTTTTCACCCGTAATTTAAGCACTCGTACCCGTGGTCATTCTCATAAACTATTTAAGACTAGGGCTCAGACTACTTATCGCCAAACTCACTTTACTACTGCCGTCATTGACGACTGGAATTCTCTACCCCCTGATCTAGTTGTTATTACCAATAAGTCCCAATTTCGACGTAAACTGTCTAATTATTTCAAGTCTTTACCTTAGACTCTCCCTTGATCGTTTGTTCACCTTATCTGCCTCGTTTGTTCACCTTAAATTCCTCACACCCCCCCCCCTCTTAGCGGGCCCCTACAACAATTTTTTTTTTTTTTTTTTTTTTTTTTTTTTTACTTAATTGTTTTCTTAAAACAAAAAAAAAACTGTTATCTCTTAAAGCTTTGTCCACATTGAGCTCGCGCTCGCGTGTTCGCGCCTTCGTTTATTCGCGTCTTCGCAACAGATCACGAAAAACATTTGCACTTCTGTTCTGATACACGCAAAAATTTTGCTTTTCCCATTCTGAGAGCCAATAAAGTTTGAGCAATCATTGCGCCATCTGCCCTTCTCCATCGACCTTGTCCAAAGAGAAAAACAAACCTAATCGTCCCAGCCTTCCTCTCGTCTGTGATTGGTGCTTTTCTCGCGAAGGCGCGAAATTCTTGGCCTAGTCGCAAGAAATTTGTGTCTTCGCGAGGTGAGGACGCAAAGTAGCGAAAACCTAATGTGGACAGTAGAGCGATCTTGCAAACAAGCAAAGCGAAGATGCGAACTCGCAAAATGTGTCAGTCTGGACAGGCCTTTATATAAACGTTTAAAATTATCGCTGCTCATGCTTAAGCTACTCTGATGGCTATATGGGCAATTGTACCTATAAACAAATAAATAAAAAAATAAATAAACGAAGTATAAAGGTAGTACTTCGTCATACGGGATATCGGTCTGGCTCGAAACAGTAATTCGCGCGGTTTTTCAAACCATATTTCAACACCCAAGCTTCTGTTTCCGTCTTAATTGTTAACTAAGCCTATAATTTAACGTAGGCCAACAATAGTGTCGCAAACTATATCTAGGACGCCTAAATTTCCCTAGCGTTACGGGCCATAGATGTAAAAAGCTAATTCTTTGGGAATAAAACGAAACCTGTGGTTTTCTTACCGTGTTTGGGTCAACACTTGCCCGTAATCACCCAACTTAGCATTCCTTTCTTGTTTATTTTGACAGATAATGGAAAATATGTGGCCCATGTGGAACTCAACGCCAGAGGATTGCACCTTAAATTTCATCGCTGAAGGTAGGTAAGTTTAATTTTCTGTAATCGTTTACGAACGGCAACAACTCATGGGAAACTTCACAACACTGAATTGCTTTGGCAAGACAAAGTGTTTAGTGTACAGTAACATGTTCAAACATGGCCAACATGGAGTCCTTTATTCTAAAACTAAAAACGGTAATCTAAGTTGGCCATGGTTCAAAAGACGAAGGTTGGTTTGTAGGTAGGTCTACCTCGTGCGTAAATACTGCGCGGGATTTCAAAACGACGACGACGACTACTATCATTTTAGTAAAATGTTTACAACTTTATTATCAAATTCATTGTCTTAGACAATCGCAAATATTCAAAACTGAAAAGTTTGTCCGTAAACAATATTTTCGGGGAGTCGTGTCATGAGGGGCCAGCCCTATAATTTTCGTCAAAAGTTTTTTTATTTATTATAATAACCGTAAAAATAGCTGTACTTGTGATGAAAAGGTATCATATCAAATCGCATCGACTTTGAAATTGATACACATATTTAATTGCTGTGCGGGATATACTAGTTAAAACGACTTGGACGCCAACAAAAACTGGTATTTCAATGGGAATTTTCTATATTTATATATGTTTTGGTCGCGTCCAAGCCGCTCAAACTCTATAACATTAAAAACTAATAATAAAACTTCTATATACAAATATACTTCAGGGTGTTGTCGTTAACGAGCGATTCACTAACTAGGTCTAATTCGTGACTATAGGCGATTTTTCAGTTCTGATTTTCGCGCGTCATCCTCCTCCCAATATTCCCGCGAAAACTCTATTGATGCCTTTGGAGATGGTTGTAATGAGCGAATCTGCTATCGTTCCTTGAGGAGGTCTTCTCGTGGGAAACAACGATTGACCCGGAAATAATAGAGAATTATTTCGACGCAAAAATGGACGATTCTATATAAAAATTCAGGAGGAAACGGAGTTTAGAGGCTGAGATAAGATTAAAGCAGTACGTGAGAACGTTAATTCAGTAATTTAAGCGTTAATTTTTATTTCCCGAATAAAAAACCTTACCTTTATCGCTGAAACGTTTTAATAGGCCTCGGGAGTCGGGAATAACTTTAGAATTTGAGAACTTTGCTTCAAAATGGGCCAATAATTAAGAATATTGTATAATAATAGTAAAGTAGCCCTAAGCGTTCTTTACTCGGAACCGAAGGTTTAAACAAAGAGTATCAAGGCATAAGGAATGGAAACTATTTCAGGACCTTTTTTCACAATGTGGTTAGTTAGTTACGGGTCTTGTCCACCCAACTTCCGTAGGTGTTTTGATTGGCCATTTGAACTAGGGATAGTGTTTTTCCCTTTAGTGTTATTAGTCTACTTCTGTCATAGAACATTTTCGACTCAAAATCACACAAAGAACATCCCCCTTAATTTATGGCAGACTTATCATTAACACCGTCTTGTATTATCACTCCCATTTTGAAACCCTCATCTTGGCCAATTTGATCTGACCCGTATTGAAATCATATCCCGTTTCCTAAATTCCTTTACTGAAGAGGGACCCAAGATTTGAGGAATGAATTCCTTACCTGTTATTCTACTTCGACTCACAACGTAAAACCTCTCGAC
Source organism: Phalangium opilio (assembly GCF_054372755.1). Taxonomy (NCBI): domain Eukaryota; kingdom Metazoa; phylum Arthropoda; class Arachnida; order Opiliones; family Phalangiidae; genus Phalangium; species Phalangium opilio. Next base: position 1,397,511 of record NW_028324155.1, read on the forward strand.
CCTACTTACCTTGATAGGGCAACCAATTCAGTGACCGGCAATGGACTGGTTTTGTTAGTAGGACAACCCGCGAGAAAATTAACATAACATGCCAAATATTTTAAGGGAAAAGATATAAAATAAAACACCACTCCACCTTTTTTGTTATATATATTATAGCGCTATGAAAATAACTTCTTTTGATCAATTTTGTTTCGTAAAAAGGTTTTTGATTATTTCCTATCGAAAAGACATTGTCACCAAGAGATAGTTTACTCCCAATACCAAGAAACTCCAACCAAAGACCTGAAGGAGCAAATTGAGATTTTTGAAAATGAAATATCGAAACCTTTTTTTATATAAATAAGTTGAAAGAAACGGACGGGGGTTTGAATGCTGCATGGTAATATTGACAAATTCACTCATCGCAACGTACGCGAAAATGTGTTTCCGGGGTTTTCAAATATCAGAACTTGCATTCATCTTTAAATGAATGGGATTTTTTGAACTAATCTTTTCATTGAAGGGATTAAACCGACTTTGACTCGCGTTTCAGTCTCGAGGGAAACGTGAAAATACACCCACATAAATATTTATAATAACATATGGTAGGCGAGTAAGTGATTATGTTCATTTTACGCGAAGAGAATCGCAAATTTAGTATTAGAAACTTCAACAGCTTTTTAACTACGTCCTTCACTATCTCGCCCAACTTTTGCAATAAACAACAACTCATTATGGGATACTCTAATGCGCAAAATGCCATTGCCACTATATAACAAAAATTCCATTCCAAGTGCAACTGTGCGAGCGAGTGCTTTACACGTCATTGCTTAATTAGTTCCTATAAACAACTTAAGTGGGTTTTCTTTGCCAAAAAGAGTGGTTGGTGAGTCAGTGCGTGAAAGGAAAGAGACTATAAGGTGTTATTTCGAAATAAAAAGACATTTATTTAGTTAAAAAAATAATAATTAAAAAAAGACAAAACACAATATCATGCAAAACACATTTCTCAAAAAAAGACGTCTCGAAACAATATTTATAAAAATTGGTGCCTGAAATACTTATAACGATGAATTATTTCCCCCTTAACTTATAAATTACTGAAAGTTAAAGGCGCGTTAGTTTTGCGACGTTTCATCAGTTTCTACCGCTATTTTGCGTCATACATTTTGGCACACGCTTAGTTATTGGCGTTTAAAGTCTGTCATCAGCCAAGCTAATCGTAATTAAGGGGGAAATTTAGAATAATATTATATCACAAGCGTCTTTCGTTGGGTTCAAAGTTAAAGAGATTCTTCTCAATGTTACTCTGTTCTAACAAGATCTTAATCCAATCGCGCACATCAAGGACACGAGTGAAAGGGCGGCAACGTTAACCGAAGCCGAATTCGAAATAGATTCGTAAGCATTGACCTCGGGTTGACCCTCTTGGGCTTCGGGATTAGGGGATCGCGCCGCGTGGGAATAGTGGACAGTGCCAGAAGGGGACGAACCGCTACCGTAGTTATAACCGTAACCTTTAGAGTAGTAATAGACCCGGGTTCTAGGGGCAACGGGATCAGCAGCAGCGTCAAAAGAGCGAGCGTGAGCGGTTGATTCGTCCGGGAAGTGAGTGTTTTCGGAGCGAAGTGGTGGTAAAGAATCGGGTAGGATACCGTGGGTCACCGGAGAAGTGGGAGGAAGGTAAGGTTGTTGGTTGATTACCGTAGAGCCGGTCCCATCATCGGCGTACGCTGAATCGGAGGCCCCGTTGTGTCTGTCCCCGTAAGGAACTTCCCATTCTTCCGTCGTTCCCTCGTGCGGATTCGAACTTACCAAACGCGAAGGATACATTGTGAAATTGTGAACAGTTACACCCGTACTCGTCACCACGAACTGGGTCTCCGTGGGTAGGAACCCTTCCTTGTACGCCTTGAAGCGAAATTATCGGTTATTTCACGTGACGCGACAAAATATTTAACCACTATGGCACTCACCTCTAAAGTGTAGGTACCAGGGAGCAATATCCTCCAGTACTCTCCGTTCTTCGTCGATCGGAACCCGATATCTCTGCCTTTAATCTTAAGGGTCACTTTGGCCAACGGAATGTTCTTATGGTCATTGATCAAACCCTTAACGCCTATCAAGGGACAATCATGGTTTAAATATATTAATTCAATTATTGCAAAGAAGAAACATTACCTCTATGTACTTCGGCGATGAACCTCAGCAGAGATTTACTATTAGCCCTCCAATATTTACGCAAGTCCCCTCGGAATGGATACTTGCAACAACTAATCTCGAATGTGACCTCCATACAACCTGTCCAAATATAATTGTAATCCTGCATACCACCTGAAAATCAATGCAAGGAGATGTTGGCTATTGACTGATTTCGCGATTATATTTAAATATCTTACCCGTCAATGGGTACCAGGCTGCTCCGTTGGTAGTTCCATTAGGGAATTCAAGACCACCGTCTCGACACGGAATGCCACGATGCATCGTTTCGTGGTTCGTAGAATAAACTAAGGCCAAATGTTGAAAGACGTCGTTGTCCGGAGTCAGCGAAGATGTGCTATAACTCGAAAATACTAAATTCGTATTTTTAAAAATTTATTCAGATATTCCATTTAATTTAATTTAAAGATAGGCCATTAGAAACCTTACTAGAATTAGGTGTGTTGTCGAAGGGATAACTAGCCACCAGGGCTCCTCCGTGGATATTGCCGGACAGGACAAAATTGTTGGAATTCAACCAATCTCGCGTTACTTTCGTTTCGGGTTGCATCTCCTTGTCGTTGGCTTTGAAATAATCCGGGAAGTTTCGGTTTAAATCGTAACCCCTCGCGTTATACCTGCGTAATTATAATTAGCAGCGCTTTTTAAGAATTGTTTTAAATGTGCATGTCGAAATTGTAAAGGTTGATCCCCTTACCTTCCCTTCACTCCCGAACAAAACCCTTCAGTGGCAATTTCGAAGCCATCAGGATTCATGGAAGGCATAAAATGAATTTTTGTGTTATCCACAAGCCAACGAATATAGCTGTCATGGTGGTAATTGTCGATTAAGTGCATGATGACATGAAGTAACAGCTCTCTACCCACGGCCTAGGTTATGATGATAAAATTAATGTAAGAAAGTTTTTTTTATTTACAAAACGTGTGATTCTAAGCCGAGGTCAACCGCCCCTAAAGGGTTTGTTAAAACGTCCATGTTAAAAATTCATTTTCCAAATATAGTCCTGTTATACAGGGTGTTCGTCCGGGCCACTATTTTCAAGTTATGATTGAGTTTTTGAGGGATGACCCCTTAAGTAAATTAGAAATCATTGTCTTTCAGTTTCTTAGTTAAATTTAAGGGGTCATCCGTAAAATACTCAAATAATCTTAACTTGAAAACAGTGTCCCTTAGGACAAAAATGGAGATAGAAGTAACATTTTCGACTCAAAATCGACCAAAGAACATCCCCCAGACTTATCAGAAACACCCTGTATATTTCCCTGCGCGGTTTCAGTATCGAATTCTGTAAATACGGTTTCCAAGTCAACATCATTGAAAAATCATCCTTTTGGAAAAACAAATTTTATCTACATCGATCACGTACGCTAGAAGTTTGCGTTCAAAGTGCTCCAAGCGGAAAGGTTAATCGTGTTTACAGAATTCATTTCGCCATCGGCAGATATGATAGGGACCACAGGGTGAAATGGAAAATCATGTTAAGTTTGAAGTTTTTTCACTAATTTATTCATTTGAAGCCTATAATATTATTATAACCAAATGGTTTGTGATTATTCAAGGGATAGTAAAATGTTGTTGAATATTCCCCCCCCCCCCCACCCATTTCACCCTGGATTTAGAACAACTGAAAAATATAAAACGTAATTAGGACATGCCTCATTTCCGTGCATATTAGCCACATATTTAACTTGAGGTTTCAGTATCACATCTTGTTGAGGATGTTTGCTCAGCGCCAGCACCCATAGATCTCTTCCTATAATAATACGTGGAAAATAAAATAATTGAAATACAAATAAATAGAATTCACGCCCAATTCTGAGAGAGATGACGGCTGAGAAATATTTAACGCTACAAAAACAACTAGACTGCTTCTATGTGTTTATGGGAATTTAAGCTTAGATGCCCTACTTAAATTAACAAGAAAAAAGGTACCCGACCCTAGCTAGCTAGACGTGTATGATGTTTAATTTTTTTTCTTGTGTGACGCCAGGGCGGGGTTGCATCAAAGAATTACGGTAAAACTTGGAAGAAATATCTATCTAATCCCGTATAGAAAAATTATTAAGTTTCCCCTCATTAGACCGTAAAGAACACGCAAAGAGAACAATAGGAGCATTTTATTTTGTTTAACATTCTTTAATCTTATAGGCAACCTCGATTAAATATATTTCAATCCGGGAATTCGTTATATTAAAATGGAAAGTAGGTCTACACAAGGGTGGATGTTTTGAAACGCATTGAGAAAAAAATGTATTTTAAGAATTTCACGGAAAAATTCGCCTCAGAAAACCTAAAACTTTCTCGGGAAATTCTCCTTAACATTCAAATAACTTTTGGTAGAAATTCTGTATATTTAGGCCAATGAAATATTGATTGTCGCCCTAGGACACATCATGGGTCAGATCGAGTAGTAGCATGCCATGTGAATTTCCCATAGAGCTTAGTAGGGCCAACGATGGGGACTGACATAACTCTATTGGTATTTTATGAAGTTTATTTCTGTTATATTTTAAATGAAAGTTAAATTAAACTTAAATTTATGTTTTGGAATGCGAAAGGGAAATAGATAGATCATAACAAGAACTCGTATGTGACATGATGAATAGTCATATTTGGTTTTTCAATTTTCCATCAGCTCATATTATAGAAATGAAATTTCTACTACAGTTCTTCATATACTCTTTGCTTTTTCCACGTTCATGATTATTACTTTTCTTCGCAAAAACTTTTCACTTATTAATTTTTCTTTTAATAATTTTATTTGAAATGACAGCTGGGTTCATTTTTCCGCGAGCGCAGGGCGCAGGTAGACCCGCCTTTTTAATATGCAAAAGTAAATTATATAGACAAAGGAATAAACCCCACGTTTCTCTAATTACAAAGACGATTAAATTTTTTTCTTTTTTCATTTTTCGAAATGAATTGTCATTATCATCTCTTACGTAATTAAATAATTATGTTAATTTCAATATGATAATTTTAGGCCAAGATCATAATAGTTTCACAATAAAGGACAAAAAACCTAAATTAACCCTCTATAGATCATCAGCCTAATTTTTTTTAAAATCTATGTTCAAATTCGTTACGGGTATTTCTACACTTAGTTTTATTTTTTATTAAATTTTTTAAGCTTGATTGGTATTAGGAAATTAAAAACGAAACTTTATTCGAGAATTCGTAATTTATTCGTTAGGGAAGAAGATGAATATTCTTCTTCACGTTTTAATTATTCGTAGTAAAAGGAAAGTTTCCCCGTTTTAAAAGTCTTTAATATTTAATTTTAATATTAATTGAAAAACGTCACGTTTATTTTGTTTAAATTTATTCCAAACACGATTTGATTTTAATATGACTATGTTTTTAAATTATTTTAATTTCTACAAGACGAAAATAACTTTTAATTCAATTAAATCGTCTTCATTTAGTTTAGGCCGGGGGTTAATCAATCCTCGGATGTATTCGCAAATCTGCTATAATACTAGGCTAGTCGCCATTTTACCAAGATGGCCGCTTATTGGAAAGTATAACTTCACCATGTGAAATATTAGCTTCCTACGCATACCAATTTGGGCTATCAATCAGTCTGGATATGTAATTTAGTTTATGGGGCCCATTTCAATGAAATTTTAGTTCCCTTACAAGACTGTAAAATCTGCAACTTTTAGAGACAAAATTATAGTTGTCGATTGATTGATTGATCGATGTTCCCTATCAAGCGATTTAGTGTAGGAATATGTTAATTTACTCCATAAACAAACGCAAAAAAAGAAAATAATAAAACTATCTCCGTATAAAATTTCAACCTCGAAATAAACAGAAAATTTATTATAAATAAACGTTTTGGTATTCTTTTCCCGGACCCTTATTAAGGACACGTAGGTAGGTTGGTTTATCATCCAAGCCAAAGATCCTAAAACTCGTCACTCAAAAAAAAAAAAACATTACAACTAGTTTCAAGAATCAGGATATCGTTCAGTCAGGGAATTTCTATAAAGTGCTGTCATAAGTTTATAAGAAATAAGTTTGTCACCTTGCCGTTCTTGAACTAACTCGAGCTGTAACTTAAGTCTCTTGCATTACGAAGTATAGGATGTGTCATACTTATGGATGTAATATATCTTATAAACTTATGATAACGAAAGAACTAAATGAGTTTTAAGTTATATTAGGGTGGAGACGTTGGGACCCCGTAAAGTGTTGTATAAGACCCAAATTTAATTCGGCTATAGGACAAAAGAGAGGTATTGTTGCGGCACCGTCCATTTTTGACCTTACCCCTCGCTCTAATAACTTTTACCTTGATAATTGTTTCGACGGATCTTTTCAGACGTATGAAAGAAATTTTGGCAAGAAAAAGATAACACGCCCTAATCTCGACCCTTTTATATACATATATGCATGCATGTGGGTTTGTGTGTCTAGATATATTTAACCTTTACTAAATGCACGGTTACCGGTGTAATGTATATACAAATTAATCGATTTATGGGGGTATCCAATTTCCGGAAGTATCTTATTTGATTTCCAATTAGCCATCGACGAAGATCCGGATAACAGATCTTCCTAAGCTTCTTTATCCTAAATTGAACTGAGTATACGTTCACACAGAGTGGTGCGTTGTTGAAGTAGCAGACAAACATGATATTTATTAGCCTTAAAGGGAATTAAAATACTAGAATTGGATAGAACGTATATAGTGAATATTTTATATTGAAAATAATAAGTTAACTTACTGATATATGTATTGTCAATTATACCAGAGCTCATACATCTATACTTTAAAAAGGCTAATGACAAAGGAATATTTTTAAACGCGTTAATGCGATCAGAGCTCAATTGCCTATGAAATAATACACTAAAATTGCAACTGAACACCTCTTTCAAATTAAGTGTGGACCATAAAACATATTAAATTTGGCTCAATTAATTTTAACTGGCATTTTTTTTTCTTCTTCGAGACCCAATTTACTGGCAACGAGTTAATGAAACACTGCATTAAAATTTATTAGCCTTCGTTCGATTTTTTTAAGTAAAATAAAATTGAGGGAAGTTTGAACGCAAACCAGCTCTTGATTTTTAACGTATTTGCGCTAGATTATCTGACCATGATTTGGATCAAAATCTATCTCGAAATGGCGATCGAAGAACAAAATAGGGTTTTCGCAACGCGGGAAAGAATGGTATTTTACATAACGAAACCAGTTTATATAATGGGAAGTTTAATACCTTCTCGGATAGTTAGTATTTTGAAATTCCTATAAATTGCGTGAGAAAATGGGTTATACGTGATTTTGAAGATGAGTACAAAAATAAAAGGTGAAGTATTTAAAATTGTCCTGAGAACGATTGGTATGTAATATAAATAATAATTTTGATTAACTAAAATAACCCGTTGCCACGTTGTCATTGATGAAACGTTAGCAAATGACAAGGAGAAATTTTGGCAAAATTGTGGGGGAGGGGGGGTTCCGACTTTTTAAATTTTCAAATAAATTTGATTTAATTAAATATACAAGTTGACACTTGGTCCTTATCACTATCGGCCTTGAATACGGAACCGGACCAGCCTATCAGTTAGTCCTCATCCTTAAACAGAATAGGGGAAAGTTTTCCGTTCTAGCTAATTTTCTTAATCGCTCAAAAACACTTCTCGGAAACCCAGAAAGGCAGTTTCCTGAGGAAGTTATATTAACAATATGATAAAATACCGATAATTCAACATTTACTAATAGTATAAGCCACGAGATTCCAGTGGTCCACTGTAACCGTTTATTCAGCAGCTTATCATAACGAGTACACATTGGGAAGACGCTGGTAATATCATTCTATTCTCATGGCCTATTCGCCCGCGGATACCAAAGGTCAAAACCACATTAAACCATTGCGAAAATAACGATGCTAAGAACAAATATAATATACTTCCTGCGACAAATACACAAATTGAAACAACAAATAAATAAATAAACGAGATATCACTTTGCACTTACCCTGCACCGATTTTCCGATGGAATAAACTTCAGCGAAATCAGGATAGGTCCTGCTGATATTGTGTAAAAGATTGGTCATTTCATCGTGATTGTGATACACAAAATCCAATTGATAACCCCGAACGTATTGAACAGCGGACATATAGATGAAAAAGACAAGGGTCATGACCCCCGTCATGTACCAATAAGCCAACTTCATCGTGCCGTACCCGTAGGTATGATTATTAGAAGAATGACCTGTCAACAAAGTTCAAAGTCGTAAAATTTCACGAACATCGCGAACATAAAACACTATGCCAAAAATTGTTAATCCACGTTTTAAAAAAAAATCTTTTGGCGTATTAGAAAACCACACAAGACACAAGAGGGTTTGAAATGAAGAGAGAGATCAACTTCCGCGGTGGGATTCACGTCGGTGTGAACGACCAGAAGTTCTTAGCAAGATACCTGCTGACGTTCCAACTTCTTTTTTTTAATATATAATATTTCTAAGCGAGATTTAAAACTAGAGGCTAAATTCAGGCCCAATTCTCGCGTTTCAACAGTATACCAAACAAGGGGAAATTTTTATAACGGGATTTAAACGCTTCTGGCTTGGACTATTCCAGCACCAGCCGGTTGTCTAACGGTACTTTTTTTACGGTTCTGCTAAGAAGAAGAAGCAAAAGAAGAAAAATACCTTTTTTTGAAGTTCAAGCCCGCCAGCCAGGTTAACGGAGCATTCAAGCTCGCAGGCGAAAGAAACGCCCTTGAACTTCCAAAATACATTGAAATACGTATAAACAGCAGCACACAACCGCAGCCAGCGTGAAACGTACAGCGTTCACTATAGGTACAACCCATCCATACTTGTTAATTCAACGTAGCCATTTAGGCGCCCATTAAATATTCAAAGTAGGCGCTCAACGATGACTTTTGATGTGGTGTAATTAAGGGACTCGCTATACAGTATCCTTTATCAAATTAATGTTATTCCGGAACCAACTGAAGTCATTAGGCTTAGGAAATTCAAGATTTTGTTTTAATATTCTTAACGCATCTTAATCTCTAAAGGGATACAGTATGAATACGAATTCATACGGAAATAGCGTAATTAATTAATGTGAATTGATTACATATTGTTTATTGATAATAGTCGTTTCATTATCCCTTTTAGTTATTTCTTTCCCCATCAAATTCATCCCCGGGTAATTTTCTTAAGGAATTCTTCGATTTTAAAGTCGGGGATCTATGTGTTTTATCTATGGGGGAAACAGAGGAATTCCGATCGATAGTTTTTTTTATTGATAGGTGCCCTTAAGGGTTATTAGGGGCCTAGAAGACGATCCTTATTATTTTCAAGAGTATAATGAAATAAGCTGGCTTGCTACAAATGGTTAAAAATATCTAAACATTCCTTAGCTTAGTAGATTCCAACATATTATTGTAGTAAATAATTTGCCCCATAGTATTTAAAGTGTGTTCGATTAAGGTTTGGTTTGGCTTAGAGTTGTTTTAGATTCAGCTGGGCGGGTGGTTGCCGTCTGGTAAGGTTTGATTGTAGCATAGGTCATAAGAATTTTGTACTACAGAAGTTTTTTAGGGCGAACTCAAGAACTTCTAAGAAGTAGGTAAATTTGAGTCATTTTTCTGTCAGCCAAGCAATTCATATATTGACAAGGCAACCAAGCATCCCTTTCGTTCGTAACACTTTCTTATTATTTGAAAAGTCACCTAAGTAAAGGATATAATAAGAGAATCAAATTTAGCGATGAAAGTTTCGGATGGATGAAGAGGAGGAGACAAATTTCTTTTGTCATTTTCTTTCCCCATCAACCAAAAGGAAAAAAGCTGATAAAAATTTTTTCAATGGGTCATTTAAGTTCTTTCATAACCCTCTAATACTCTCTACAAGTATGTGTCCTCTAAAGGAGGCCTGTAGGAAAGGTATTTAAAGAAAGTTGCGCGCCATCTACGTTTGCCTTCCAAACTGGACCCAAATAAAGACGTGGCTACAGCCTATTGTCGGGTCCGGTCGGGTAACTCGGGTTAAGCCAGGGTAAAGATGCTGATGGAGATCACAGTAGGGTAATGGATTCTGTTTAGAGCTAATTCACCACCAGGGAGACGACAGTTTTCGAAAATACGTAGCCATGAGACACTCCACTCTTAAAAGGATAGCGAAAACCTTTCATTCCGTACTTATGGAAAGTATTATAGGGCTATGGATCTTCTCTTGCGACATGGCAATGCGCTGTTAAATTTTCCGAATTAATCTCAATGGAAAATGACATTTCTCTGATGAGGTTTTTTTCTTATTAAGGTTGAAGGCAATGTAAAAGCGCTTTCCCCTCAAAAAAACCCGAATTAAACTTCAACCTAAATTATATTATTAGACAAATTGATCATCGTTTAAGCCTAGTTCAATAAAATTCTCTAATAACAACCCATTTCTTTTATAAAATACGTACGTTCGAAGGACGTTTTAAAGTACGTAATAACCCTAAAATTATCCGTTGCAGACGGGAGTTTTTTTCTCCATAAACTCTAATTAGAACTATTTTTCAAAGCGAGCATAATAGATGGAAAGGGCAGGGTTTAAATATATAACGGAAATTTGATATCTCCAGGCGAAAATCTGTTAGTTCAGCCTTGTACTTTATTTCTTGCAAAATTAGAAGCTTTCTAATTTGCACGGGAAAAACGTGTTTCCTATGGAAGTAAAGCCTGTTTCTGAGATGGGAAACAGCTATACGTTTACAACCGTTATGTGGGTATAGCTGCGAAATATAGATATAAATGATGGAAGGGATCAACCGGATAATTATTTTGAGTAAAACGTTGCTGTACCGTCAAATAATTATTCAGATACATCTATGAAAATGCGCCTATCTTGTAAGAAGTATGATATGATAGGTCTGACTTCACGAGTGTTACAGCGACATTGTACTAGCTAAAATAAATGTTCGTTTGATCTGTTGCACCCTGTATTATAACTGTTATTGTCTCACTCTCACTTGCTCACTATCCCCCCCAAAAAAAATAAGCAGGAAAATTGTAAAAACCCAAAATTGGGATAAATAATATACGGGGATTTATAATTTCGTTTACGTTTATCTTCTTCCCTCAATTTTTATTTTTTTCGGGGGCGCAATGATCTCTTTTACGTTTCGTGAACTAAATCACGGTCATATCTATTATTGTTATAGGTTAAACGTATTGTTTTCTCCGTATAATTACAATAAAGGAAACGCTTAGAAAATGTTTAGTAAAAAAACCACCAAACTTCTCTTTCAAAATATAGGTTTTTTTTTTTCAAACAACAATTGTTGTTTTTCTTCCTGCCTTTTTTTTAAATTATTCTATATCCATAATTAATAGCTTGGGATAAACAATTAATTTAATCTATACGATATAATGAAATCATATAAACAAAAGGTGCATACATTAAAGACAGAGAATAAACGCGATGTATCGTGAAACAAAACATAAATGTTTGGGGGAGGTGATGGGAATAAATTTTTACAAAACGAGGTTGAATTTTTGTTTAAACGCGAGGTTCAATATATTTTGTGGAAAAGTACGCCTTTTGAATGTTTAAAAAGTTTAAATGAGTGATGTAGATACAGTTTCTGTTTGATTGTTCCATTATCCCATGTGAACCCGAACATCTGGGGCTGCTTTTATCATGAGTGGTATATAGACGCGAGACTGCGCTGTTATGTTAAAGTTTGCTACTAAAATGCGCGTGCTTTAACTCTAGAGTCCGTTTGTAGAACACTTACGAAGTTAATACTTGGAAATCATTATGCCTTACAATGAAAAACCGCCTTAAATTTGACCTATCAATATGTTTTTACCACTTGAGCTACTATAGTAGCACCAATCACTGAACACATAAAACTGCTTTCAACGGAGTGTTTTAACCCTTTAAGGTTGGATTATTATTATAGATACGGTTTATCGTGATTCATTATTAAAGAATACATTTAAACTACAAATAAAAAATTCATTTTTTTTCTCAAGATATCGCTTGCCACTTTTTCAAATTGAAACAGCAACACGTGTTTATTTACGTTGTAGTTTAGAAGGGGTTAGCACTTCTTTCGTGCATCGAGTACTTTTGAAAAATAAGAAAAATATTACAATGGAGGGCTTTGTTGAATAATTGAGCGAGGAATATACATAGTTATCGGACAAGGAGGATTCATAGCATTTACACAAGGAGACCTGGCTTTTGACACCACCAGGGAGTCTGGCCTCCTTGTGTAAATGCTATAAATCCTCCTAGTCTGAAAACTATATGTATATAAAGGCAAATGCGTTTTTGTCATAAAACAAAAATTTGCATTCCCCAAAATATGAAATACAAAGGGACACATACACTTCGTATCTATGGTATATACATCGTAGAATTGCGCAAACTTTTATATTTTTTTTTTTGCTATTTGGTCAACCAGCCATGTCCCCCATGTATCGTTTCCGTTTTAGATTTCGAAATTGAAACACGTAATGGGAGACGGATGGGACTTGGGTACTTTTTTTTACAATTTAAAATAAGGGTTGACGCTTGGCGCGTGCCAGACTTTGGAAGAATGATATCCTTTACGATATAAAGAATAGAGATTACAATCTTTTGAACAGTTGCCCAAAAACTGTATGGGTTTCTTAATGATATGATACAACCCCTTTTTAACAAGAATTTCTTTCAAATTTCAAAGCATTTCACGGAAACTAAGACCCCGTTGGTCTTGTAGATAAATACTTGTGTAAAGCTGCGTGCTACGAACCAAACCTATATATTATAAATTTATCACGCAATATGGGATATTGTATTGTTGCTAAGAGACTGAATGTAGATGTTCGAGCACACGTTCGTGAAAAACTAATTAAATTGAACGATTACTTGTACAAATTCCGAATGTCTGAAGTTTATTCATTGGGTCATAATTCAAAGTTCTTTTAGACGTTCAAACGCGAACGTCAACGACAATTCACTTTGAAAGACCATTTCTCGCGACTTGACGTTCGCGTTGACACTTTAAAATATTTTTTCTTAGCTTTGAACGTCTAATATTTCAATTTCTCTAAATTTCAAACACCTCTCAGTGAAAATCACATGGCGATAGCATAGAGTTCCACACTATTTATACACAAACTTTGATTTTAAAAAATAATTTTCTCAGCTTACCCATGTTTAGATTTAGATTAAACAAAATTCCTTCCAAGTGTCCGAAGTGAAACCAATTAAGTGACTGATGAATATTCACTAGCAAAACTTGGTAATTATCATGATATTACGGAGCTAGTAATCTAGGATTAGTGTTTAAAGCGCTGTTGGCTGCATTTGACAATTCAGTCTCGCGTGGTCCCAAGTTGATGGAATAATAATAAACACTTTAAAAGAGTATCTTCTAAACAGCGCTCTAAAAATTGGCGCGACAGCTGGCTTTCCTATTTAAGCCAGAGCTCGCGACCGGCCGCTCTACGACTCTAGTGGAGAATAGTCGAAGTGAAAAAAGCAAGACTGCCGTACTCAGCTCTTTGCCTTTCAAATATAAAAGAAGTGAAAGCTTTAACCAGTTTCTTTTCCCGCGCCCTTTTCAATCTTGATTTTTTAGCTCCGATTTCTCTTCCTCGCGGGCTTTATTCGATTCTTTTTTATTTTATCCATAGTTCTTTTTTTATTAATATTCTTTCGAAAGCTTAGTTCTTAAGATATTGCAATCTACCTCGTTACGCCAATTAAGAAAGCTGATCAAGAATTTACCGTAATAAAAAATTAAAGAGAACTTTTGATTAGGATAAAAGCTGTGAGCGACGAAATACGGATTGCGTAAACACAAGAAAATCCGGCGGGAAACGAATGATCTAAATTGAATTATCTAAGTTTATATACGCCCTATGCAAAAAGTTGATTGTAAATTATCAATAGGATGAAATGAACTTTAAGATCAACGGAGAAATTTGTTCTGGTTTGCATGGAATGAGGAGCAGATGAAATTAATCCCAAACTAACTACTTTTTATTACGTAAAAGTGTTTGGTTCAATTTATCGATCCAGGGTCGTCGAAAGAGTTAGTGGGCCCCGAGAAAATTGACCAAATTGTGTGCCTCCCTCAAAACAACAATACCTATACGTCCCGGACCCCGAGATGCGACGGGTCCAGGGGAAACTGACCCAATTCTCCCCACCCGCTTTGATGGCCCTGAATATTACCACAATTTTCGAAAATAGTACAATAACATCATAAAATGCAATATTTAATTGGGTATTTTCCCTTTATTTGTAAAGCTTTCTAAATATATCGTTTTATATCAAGATAAAGCAGCCTGTAAAATTCCGTTACTGTCAGCTCGGGATAAGCGTAAATTGCGATGGTATACACTATCGTTTTAATTAATCACTCTTTATACTATACGTTTCTCGAATGTGGATCATTTTTTTAAGCTTACTACATTCTTATAGGGTGAAGGTAAAGAGGTTTCCCTTAGAAGGTAACATTTCTTTTTTATTGTTTTCTGCGAGGCCAACAAGATAAATATACTATGAAAGGGAAATTAAAAATTCCCTCTCGAAGCAAAAAATTTAAAAAACTTAAAATTCCAAAGAGATTTTAAGGAAAATCCCTCAATAATATTTGGAAGCGTGTTTAATTACGCGTGAATGTTGGTATTGCATCTCAGCGGGGGATTACCCGAAAATACCTGGGATTTGTATATACTTTAATTTATTTAAAATTAGACGCTACCTTGTATTACCTAAAATATTTATATAGATCGGATATAATAACGTTTAGTTTTTTAGGTATTTATAGCCCGGCGAAATAAATATACAAAATATATATATGTATTTTAGGATTGGTTTTTGGTGGTCAATGGCTCGAGATTTTCGTAAAAATGAACTTTATATTGAAAATCGTGAAACTCAAGAAGTTCACAACTTTGCAGTTTATTATGAAAGGCACGCGTGTTACAGCACTTAACCTGGTTTGTGAGTAGTTTTTAGTGTTAATGCAATATTTGAGGAAATACCACCCCTGTAAAATTGCTTGACCCAGAGCACCGGTGTATAGCTGGGGAATCGTTATTAAAGCCGTCCATTGTTGGTGGTGTATACGCGTACAAAAAAAAGTTCGCATATACACCATTTGATGGAAATTAGGGCTGGGAAAAACCCTGCCTTCCAGCTCGCTTTCTGCCGCCTTCAATCCTGAGACGGCAAGGTATCAAAACCCTTGTCCGATACTGAGGGTTACGTCGGTCGGATGGGTCTGTTATTATGTACTTGCTAGCACACCACCTAAGGTGACGTACCGCCACTATTCAAAAGTACCACTTCCATGCCAGATCTGTCGGGTTGTACCGCCACCCTATGGTTCGAGTAGAAACTAAGAAAAAGTACCCCTTCCGACACCGGGAATCGAACCCGGGCATCTCGGGTGAGAGCCGAGTATCCTAACCTAAGCTAGCCTAACCTAACCTAACCTAACCAAAGCTAAGCTAAGCTAACCAACCTAATTGTACCGAAAAAGTACCACTTCCGACGCCGGGAATCGAACCCGGGCCTCTCGGGTGAAAGCCGAGTATCCTAGCCACTAGACCACGCCGGACTTGAAACATGGTCATAGTAATTACCAACAGTTGATGCACCGCAACCCTTTGGTTCAAGTACAAACCAAGAAAAAGTAGCACTTCCGACACCGGGAATCGAACCCGGGCCTCTCGGGTGAGAGCCGAGTATCCTAACCACTAGACCATGCCGGATCTGTTTGGTTCTCATAGTAATTACCATCAGCCGTTGCGATGCCACCCTTTATCTCAAATGGAAACTAAGAAAAAGTACCACTTCCGACGCCGGGAATCGAACCCGGGCCTCTCGGGTGAAAGCCGAGTATCCTAGCCACTAGACCACGCCGGACTTAACACATGGTCATAGTAATTACCAACAGTTGATGCACCGCAACCCTTTGGTTCAAGTACAAACCAAGAAAAAGTAGCACTTCCGACACCGGGAATCGAACCCGGGCCTCTCGGGTGAGAGCCGAGTATCCTAACCACTAGACCATGCCGGATCTGTTTGATTCTCATAGTAATTACCATCAGCCGTTGCGATGCCACCCTTTATCTCAAATGGAAACTAAGAAAAAGTACCACTTCCGACGCCGGGAATCGAACCCGGGCCTCTCGGGTGAAAGCCGAGTATCCTAGCCACTAGACCACGCCGGACTTGACACATATTCATAGTAATTACCAACAGTTGATGCACCGCAACCCTTTGGTTCAATAGAAACCAAGAAAAAGTACCACTTCCGACACCGGGAATCGAACCCGGGCCTCTCGGGTGAGAGCCGAGTATCCTAACCACTAGACCATGCCGGATCTGTTTCTTTCTCATAGTAATTACCATCAGCCGTTGCGCCGCCACCCTTTATATCAAATGGAAACTAGAAAAAGTACCACTTCCGACGCCGGGAATCGAACCCGGGCCTCTCGGGTGAAAGCCGAGTATCCTAGCCACTAGACCACGCCGGACTTGACACATTTTCATAGTAATTACCAACAGTTGATGCACCGCAACCCTTTGGTTCAAGTACAAACCAAGAAAAAGTACTAATTCCGACACCGGGAATCGAACCCGGGCCTCTCGGGTGAGAGCCGAGTATCCTAACCACTAGACCATGCCGGATCTTGTTGGTTCTCATAGTAATTACCATAAGCCGTTGCGCCGCCACCCTTTGGTTCAAATGGAAACTAAGAAAAAGTACCACTTCCGACGCCGGGAATCGAACCCGGGCCTCTCGGGTGAAAGCCGAGTATCCTAGCCACTAGACCACGCCGGACCTGACACTTGGTCATTACCAACAGTTAATGCGCCGCAACCCTTTGGTTCTAGTAGAAACCAAGAAAAAGTACCATTTCCGACACCGGGAATCGAACCCGGGCCTCTCGGGTGAGAGCCGAGTATCCTAGCCACTAGACCATGCCGGATCTGTCAGAGTCCCATGGCGTTTACGATGAATCGTTGCGCCGTAACCCTTTGTTTTAAACAGAAACCAAGAAAAATAACAACTTCCGACGCCGGGAATCGAACCCGGGCCTCTCGGGTGAGAGCCGAGTATCCTAACCACTAGACCACGCCGGATCTGCCAAAGCTCGTAGACAACTTCATCGACAAAATATAGGTAGTCCTTTAATAAAAATAGAACTAATAAAAATAATCTGCGTTTCGACACCATGAACCGCACCCGGCCGTATCGGTTGAAGGTCAAGTCACCTTAGAATAGCTTTTAATTTTAAATTTCAGATGGGATTGTATAATTTGTAGTAATTTTTGGAAAAAAATCGTTTTTTAGGATCTTAGTGGCATCTGTCTTATTTATTTATTTTAATCCCATAATGAAATAAATTTTAAATATTAATAATAGTTTAAAACAATTTTATTTTTAATATAAGTAATTATAATTTAAAACCAAACTTTAATTGTATTTGACTCAATCAAGGGAACATTAATTTAAAAAATAGATGGCAATACTTTCATTCATTTAAGAACTAAAAATCGATATGAAATGCGCGCCAAAATCAAGTTCTCAAATCCACGAGTTTACTTATATTTCCGTTTTATCAAATTCGCTAAATAACAGGATATATGCATACTAATTGGAATTTCTTTGTGTAGTCGTATTTTAATTAACGCTTCATAGTTTTTAAGTGTTTTTGGGATTTAAACCAAGAATACTATTAGGCACATGTAAGTTTCTTCACTTGTACCAATATAGAACGTTTAAAACTTGGAAAATTGCCACATAACTCTATGTTTTTTTGTAAAACCCCTTAGCTAAACCTTGAATCCGGCGTGGTCTAGTGGTTAGGATACTCGGCTCTCACCCGAGAGGCCCGGGTTCGATTCCCGGCGTCGGAAAAGGTTATTTTTTGACCTCTGTCCTTCATCCCGAACAAATTTCCATATGGATTGCGCAACGGTTAGACCGTATTTCGTTTTCAACCATTTAGAGAAGACCCCCAGTTACTACGCGTAGATACGATAGTCTGACTCAATTTCCTTTCGATATTGGCCTATCGCGCCACTGATGTAGTGACGTCACCAGTCTACAAATTTATTATAACAATGATCCTATAAATCGTCTTAATCTCTGTATAGCGATTAGATGTAACGGAACGCGCGATCGAAACGAGAATTTCACGACTAACGTCACGCCATTTAATCATCTCGAGACTCTCAAGTGTTTGTCTTTAATCGTTACGACAAAAACCGAAAACATTTTACAACACTTTACAAAATTAATAGATTAGATTAAAATATTTGGGCATTCCCTAGAAAATAATTCCCTGTAAATGCAATTCACGATTAACCAATTATATTACTCTATAAAATCGAATGATATTTTTTCGGTTTTATTGCAAGATTGTGAAGTACTTTTAGAGATAATTTTCAATGCTTTCCCAGGCATTTGCTCTTTTTTTACGCAATATCAGGGTTTTTAAGGTTTGCAAGAACACATTTCAACTCTTCCTTTATCTGTTTTTACGTAACCTAGGCCTATATTCTGAAGTATTTACCATATGATTCTCTTTTCCGGATTAAACTACCAAGGGGTAGGGCATTTTCATAAAATCATGTACAATATCTCAAATAATCTAAGCTATAGAAAAAAGAACGCCAAAATAAATGTTTCCAATATCTTTAGCAGTTATATAAAGTTTTATAAAACCTTAAATGTCCAACCCCTCTATCCTTAAAAAGTAATTATAACCTTTATTATTATTTTGAATAATCTTAAAATCTATAGAAAATAATCAAAAGTAAATGAGGTCAAAAGAATCAAAAACATATTTAAGGTGTAGTTAATAAATGGTTAGGTTATAATTCCTGATTTCACTGTAATTATCGCTGCCTTAAGGGGGTTCAATTCGATCAACCAGTAACCAGTTTATTCCCGATTTTTAAAAACGTATAAATAATCGAATTATTTATTCAACTAAGGCGACTTATCGTGGTGGAAGTTTGCGTCTGTCAAGCAGGTTTTGTATTCAAGGACACCGCGCTTTTAAAAGTAGTAGTGGCAAGACTTGAAAAATACCATTTTGCTTAACCCTCTGGCATTAACTTTTTTTTTTATTTTTTTTTTTTTTTTTTTGCCAAACGGCTATTTAAACCCCTATGGAGCAAGAGAAAAAAATCGTTGCGTCATAGAAAAAATACGACTACATTATTTTGGCTCAACCCAACCTCTTGTGTCAAAGAGTGTAAAATTAAACTAGCTCAACTATTTAAAGAAATTGCTTAAATTTTAAAGAAATTCCAGTTCTCTGTGGGTTATTAGTCTAATGTAAACAATTCCATTTTCTAACTTGAAATATTCACCAAAATTCTTTTGGCTGATACTTCTTTTGGTTGTAAATCATTTCAACTCAATCATAGCAATGCAAACTACATAATCACGTGAATAGGTAGTGAAAACCCAAATTCCAAAAATATACAACAGTTTCGATAACTTTAGGGAAAACTTCGACCAAAAAATATTATTTTCCATTTCCTGACATATTGGACCCATATCTCGTAACTAAATTGAAGTCCGCGAAGTTATTAGTTTCTCTGAAAGATAAGGAATAATGGTTGTTAATTTTAACTTCGACATAATTTCGTGTTTAGTGGAAGGTACTATAAAGCGTCTTGTAGTAGTCGTTGAGGTATAACATACTCAAAGGGCATACCCGTATCTCTAATAGAACCAGAGTTATGAGCCTCCAAAGTTGGGTGTAACGCTATTCCTATGGAGGGTATGCAAAAATGTACGTGACGTAAAATTGTAGTCGCTTTATGACCTGGTGACTTCAACATCAGCAGAAACAAACTTTGAAATTTAAATTGAAATGTTCTCTCCAGAACATTTAAAATAATGGCTATATACTTAATCAGTAATACATGTATGTACTTTATCTTATCTCTCAGTTAACGGTAAGAGTAGGCCGCTAAATTATAATGAACTCACCAATCTTGTTCCGTAGACATATAGGCCTACGTATATATCTATATATCGTACGATTTAAAAATTAAAACAGGCCTAACTGGAATTTTGTCTTATCTCCATAATTCTTATATACTCGTCGAGTTTCTCGTTTTTTTCTCTATCAATAATGTCAAATATTCGGCTGACTTTTGATTAAACGAAAAAACGCTCATTCAGCGGGAATATTAAAAGCTGGTAATACGCATACAGTCAAGGCCGGACATTTCTTACGTAACGAATAGGAGAAGCGAGTTCCATACCAGACAACCCAAAGATTGCGAGTAACGAAACTCATCTTGTTGCTATGGGCAAATCCACTCAAAGCAAACTTGGGCGTATATCGTTTTACATCAACGCATAAATTAAACATACACAAGTCCAAAGTCTTTTTCTTTTAAATATAATGATTTATTAAGGAAAATATAATAATATTTTAATATTAACAATGGTGTTTGAAATATAAAATAGAATGTTAGAAAGAAAGAGAGAGGGAAAATGTAAGAGTTTTTGTACAATAGTCAATTCAGTGGCTGGAATAATATTTTTAGGAGGGCATTAATGTAATGCTTTTCCGTGTTTTGACTATTCAAATCACTCGCGTACACGCGTTATCGCGCACTTAGTACGCGAAACATTTAGTTTCTAAAACACACGAAAATTAAATCTAAAAAAAAAATACTTCATCGCGCGATATTTTAAACAAGTCAATTGCTATTTAATTTTTGTTTAATTCTTGTATAAGTTCTTGAAAACTATACGCGAACCACTTGGCGTCTTGCTTGACTTTTTCGCGAATTTGATTTCCTCCAAAGCCAATAAACGCGTCCTATAACGTGACAAAAATAGCAATTAGTTACGTAAGAAGTTACTGTTGAGATATTATTATTATACACTGTATACATTATGAAAGAAATATAAATGTTAAAAACTTACAGCGGGCGGGCATGAATTTAAGTCTGTTGCACCATCTCCAACCATAACGACCCTTTGGTAACCGTATTTCTTCTTTAAACACGATATTAAAGTACCTTTACCATCTTGATAAGCGGTGGGTTGCGTTTCATCGTAACCGGCGTACGATCCTGTTTAAATTAAATAAAGAATCACGAGATGAGCACGTGTTTATGTCAGCTGGAGGGATTTTGAACTCCCGTCTGTCTAAAGAGTTTTTCAGGTTTAGCCTCAACCAAAGTTTTCTCTTTGGGGGCTCTGAGACGGGTTGTTAAAAATTTAATTTGCATATATAGACTTACCATCAAAGTAGAATTTTAGTCGATTGGCGAAAACGTTCTTTTTAGGAATACTGAGTTCTTTAGCGACTGGTTCGATAATTGATTTAAAACCTCCCGAAATTAGAAACACATTGACACCACGATCGTGAAGTAGATTGACAAGTTCTCTATTGAATATAAATAATTTTTGATTTAATTAAAACGCCATGGGGGTTTGGAAGACATTTGAAGCTCCTGTAGATATGTTTTCATAGTCGCACATAATATTCTTAAGTCTATTTAGGCCTAATATTGAAATTTTTAAAAGTCTGCGATGTAGGAGACCATTTAAAGGAGTAATAATAAAATCATAAGTTCATAAGGTATGTTCCGATGGACTGCAAAGCCGAGTGTAGTCAATTCTCGCTTGTCGTTAATTCTTGAACTAGCTCGAGCTGGAAGTCTCTAGCATTGCGAAGCATAGGTAATGTCATACTTATGGAAAATATCTTATAAACTTATGATAAAACCCGAGTCTCTTTTAGATAAATGTCAATCTAAATATAGAATATGAAACTGCGCCTAATTTCGGTTTATTCTTTATATCTTTAGCGAGGCTAGCGTATAATTAAAGATAATGTCCATTTTTGAAGATAAATATGCCCGTTGAAGATAAAAGTTAAAATTCAAAAAAAAAAAAAAAAAATTGGCTAGTAACAAAAACTCGCGTTTGACTAGCTGATAATAAAGATGGAGAGTTTTAGGAAAAGGAAAATGAAAATCACCTGATGTGGGGTGTTAGCCTGGGTGGATGAGTTTGAAGGTATTCCTCTATCATTTCCACCGTAGGTTGAATTAGATTTAATCTTTGCGATAATGCGTCATGGAATGATAGACCTCCTCGCATAGCCTTCTGAGTGCTATTAATTATACAAGGAAAAACGTCATTAAAGATATTTATCTCTCCAATGAGACTGCAATTATTTTTCGATGATTTTTCAAATTTTAAAAATATGCCAGAGTTGTTAAAATTAAACTGGTATTTGCCATGTACCTGATCTTAGCGCGAGGCAAGTTTCGTAATGGGCATGCGTTTAATTAAGCAGACTTAAGGCAAAAATTAAAGAGTGATTAAAAAGTGGATGCTTACAGGGCAGCTACTTCTTGTTCGCGTCCAGCAAATTGCGCTAATTCATCAATAGCTTCATCCATACAAACTGTAGAATCAACGTCAAAGCAAACCGCGTCTGCTCCTCGAAACATGGCTCGAGTCGCGCTTTCTGTAGTCGCAAATGAAGGTTGGCGGGTCATGGTTAAATTCCTGAAAGATTAAATAAACAAACTAATTAGAACTGGCGATTTAAATTAAGTTTTAATTGGGGTAATTGCGTAAAAAGTAGTTCGCGAAATTAAGGTTATTTTGGTTGTTCGTATTTTTCATATTTAAATGCCGATTTCAATGATAAAATTAAGTATATCGAAGTTGATTACGGTAAATTAATTGAATTTAAAGCCAACTTAACGTGTAACATAACCGCGCACTGCAAGATAACGGACGCGTTAATATTATTTTCCATTCTTTTTAATTAAACTGCGACTCTCTCTTAGCAAAGTTGCTAGAAAAATATTCTTTATGATCATTTATGAAGTACAGTACAGTTCTGTATCGCCGTTACCATAATCTGCAGCTGTTTTAAACCCTTCGAATGTAAAAGTATTATTTTACGGCATAACCGCACTTACTCTTAAGTGGATCACACATTTTAAAAACTAAATGATGTATCGATTGTTTACCCTAATTCAATCAGTTCTAATTTATAATGTGAAATTGTAAATGTGTTTACCCGGTGTTGTTTACAACATTACTATACGACTAAAGAAGCTGCCTAAAGCCATATAGTCAGACTCGTTTTGTAGTAAAAGCTATATTGAAAACAATCTCCCCTGTCTTTCCCTTTAGTCAACACTTATATTGAATCGACACACTTCCGAAAGCAACCGAGTCCCCCAGTCGGCAGATGCTGGTTCATAACAAACAGGCCTTACCTATTCGGTATAATTCGCATTGGTAGCTTGCGGGTATTGGCCATTAGTAGACCGTAGCCTTTATCAATCACCCGTAACGTTCTAATTATATGCATTTCCGTTTCTGATGTTATTTGGGTCTAACTAAACCAAATTCGGGCCCGAACTGGAGTGTTAGAGATAGTAAGCGTATAACGTCAACCTTTAAGGCCTCTCTATGGAGTACTGAGGTTTTAGCGCAGCCCAGAGTCAATGTTCTAACCCCCAAAAAATCGATGAAGGTTTGTATATCAAATTTACGGCGCCCATTTTCATTCATAAATATATTTTTGAATAGAAGTGTGTAAAGTTTACAGAACTGTCCTAACGTCTACGATTTATGCGTGGGGGTGTTGACATGTACATTGAGTAATAAATTATACGATTTAGGAATGATTTATAATGAAAAATGCCACGATATTATGGTTTACACGTCAGTACAAAATGTACAAGTATGTCAACGTCGATTAATTCAGTTAATATGGAACCATAGCCAAAACTTTTGCAATAAAGTGTGAAAAATTATTAAGAAATTATGGGAAAATAATAAGAAAAAAACACACGGAAACTTGTTATAATAGTTTATTTTTTTTTTTCAAATTGAAAAATATTAAATCTTTAAAGTATATTTAAAATTATTCAAATAAAAATAAAGCGAGTAACTGCTCTTTACGATTTATCTTTAAAGATTAAGAAACCTAAATTGAATTTCCGTCCCCTAAAAGTAATCTAGAGTAATAACCATTAACTAGGTCTATATTCTTCCTTGCCCGGAAATTAGTAAATAAAAAATTTAATTGTGTCACAAATTAAAGAAAATGCCCCCGAGGAAAGTATATAAAAAAGGTATCTTACCTCTACACGGATAATATTGAATCAGTTTGCTCAAGAATCAAGAACTTGGGATGAAGATTGAATACTGAGGAGTGAGTGAGAGAGAGAGAGAGAGTTTTCTGATGCTCTCTTTTCTCTGAAATCTCAGGTGCTTGAATGAGTAGAAAAGTTTCGCGCCGTTTCATGTCATCGTCCCCGGACCATATTTGGAATAGGGAAGGAGGGGGAGGGGGTGCAATTAAACCTTCCTAACCAATCAAAAGGGGTTGTCCTATATACGTAATCCAATGGATAACCAACCCCCGCTTGATCTACAGCCAGTGGAAAGTTTTTAAAATCATCTGGCGCTTCGTTCATCTCCCCAAAAACTTGCCAGAAAATCGAAAATTCTCAATATCTATGAACTTTGGATGTTTTATCCCATTAGAAAAATGATGATTATCTCCCGCCAAGAGCGTACTTAACATATATTTCAGTTTCAACTTAAACAGATTAAGTTTGAGACAACACTATAAACTTAAGAATTCCTCTATAAACGTCTGAGTTTTATTAAAACATTTTAATATTAAAGTCTCCGAAAACATTTTATATCAATCGATTTTTCAAAATTAAATTTGTTTGAGTATTTATAGTTTGGTACTTTAGACTTTGCGCTGCTTGATTTGAATCTTGTAAAACTGTGTAAATATTCATTCAACCAAGTCGCTCAACGTGTATACTTTAGGAAAAAAACTGAGCTTTTACACTCAAACTTTTATCAAAACATTCATTAAAGTAACAAAACGATTTAATCAAGTTATTTAGTTAACTTTTTCCTTAAACAAACTAAGGGAAAAAACCCTGTTGATAAATAATTTCCACGTATATTTAATATCGAGGACACGAATTGAAAATAAATATTTGAGTCTCTATATAAATACGTATTCCTGATAAAATAAATCAAACACACGCTTTTAATTATAATGTAATTAAGCGATACCCAGTGGCGATATTATTTCCTCTAGTTCAAAGGTTCTAAGAAATCAAATAACAGAAAACATAAAAGTGTTACTTTTAATTTCAATTTTCTTTTTATTTTGTAAGGTTTCCCCTTTTCTTGTGGTTTTCATGGGGACTTTAATATATAAAGGTTGAGTAACGAGTAGGTAAAAAAATAGGCTTTATTCTCGGAAAAATAAAATGGCCGCCACGTCATTACGTTGGGTGAATGACTATAAACAACCGATTTATTTAAAATATAAAGGTTGAGTCACGAGTAGGTGGAAAATAGGCCTTATTCTCAGAAAAAACAAAATGGCCGCCGCGTCATTACGTTGGGTGAATCGTAATATGACTAGGCCTATAAACAACCGAATCGTTTAATATATTAAGGTTGAGTCACGACTCGAGTAGGTGAAAAATAGGCCTTATTCAGAGAAAAACAAAATGGCCGCCGCGTCATGACTATAAACAACCGGTTCGACTTCATACCTGGTAGACTCGAGCATTGTCTTGTCCCAAACGTTTGGAGAAACCAATCCACAATAATAAACACACAACACAACGCATTGAAGGTTTAAAATATTTTTTATTTTACAAAAAGATTTCACGCCAGCTAGATCATTAAAATAATAATTAATGTAGAAATGTTATTTACAATGAAAATCCGAACTGAATGTTGATTAAAGTTAATTATAATAACTAAGCCGAGAAAAATATACATAT
The DNA here is from genome assembly GCF_054372755.1 of Phalangium opilio. Lineage (NCBI taxonomy): Eukaryota > Metazoa > Arthropoda > Arachnida > Opiliones > Phalangiidae > Phalangium > Phalangium opilio. The sequence continues at coordinate 1,423,525 of NW_028324155.1, forward strand.
TTCTACATAGTGGCGTGGAATTGAAAAGTTTTGCTACAGGGGAAATAGTGGGTGGATGAAAAGAATATAGGCCTAATCTAACCTATAATTTTTTTAGATCATTTTGAAAATATTTTACCGTTAACTGATAAAGTAGATTTTATTTCAGTTTTTAATTTTATTTAGATAAACCAAGAGAGTTTGAATTATTATAGTCCATCCAAATATTCACTTAAATCTCATTTATTTTTCACGTGACATTATACTTTATATCACTTATAATCGCTTAACTTCCCAACTCGGGAAATAATAAAATCACTTTTTTCGAAAGACATTCCTCTCCTAGACAAACACCGAAAAATTTAAACACAAGTCCCTATCGATTGTTGCCCTAAAAATATAAAAAATTTAATTTTTTTTTATTGTCAACTCAAGTACAATCTATATAAATGAAATGCTGAAACGCTACAATACCATTTGCTTTTGCTGCTGCTGCTGTTGTTGTTGTTGTTGCTTAGCGGCTTGAATGGCAGCTTGAACAACCTGAGCGGCTGTTGGAGTGGCGCTGACATTGCCTTGATTTGTTTTCTCACCCATGGCGGAGTTAACAATGTGTACTAACTGTTGCTGTTGAAGGTTTTCAGTCGAAGTTACTAAAGAAGTAATGGCTGGTATAACCGTGGTTCCCCCAGATTGATTGGCGACTCCGAGTTGATTCGCGGAACTAGCAAAGACATTCTGGGAAAGCAAGGATGTAGTCTGGGCAGACGTTGCCGGTTGAATTTGGAACTGCACTTGAGTTGGATGATGAGCTTGATTAGATCCGCTGGTACGAACCGCTAATGTTACTTGCTGTTGAGTTAAACCGCCCGAAGTCGCTCCTAATTGTTGTAAAAGAGTGGCGGTTTGCGGTTGGCCACTGACCACGACAGTCGCGGGGCTCGAGGTCTTCAGAATTGTCCCTCCTGAAGAGGCAGTTGTAACTAATTGGGTTCCTATTAATGATGAAGCTGAAACTGGTTGATTTTTGAGACCAGCGACGAGATTGGCGTCCGATACTTGTCTCAATTGTTGAGTTTGAATATTAGCCAACGAGGGAGCGGCTGTAACCACCTATAAAACGATAGTTAACCTTCAGCAACGTTTAGCAAAGACGTAGATGTGTGGCGTGCTTGTATCTAGACATTAGTCCACTCTTTAGTCAAAATACAAACTGGGTTTATTTGTCAAAAAACATGACAGCACACCACACTACATTGAAAGCGTTAGAAGCCGCCGCGTTAATTGTTAAGATAATAGGCAAAACAACCACCTGGATAGCCTGTTTTAGCGCAGTTTGAGGCTGACCCAGAGTGCATACAGTGGCACCTACAGAGGGTTGAGGAATGGGTACGATTCGTGCTTGTACAGTTGTGGTGGTAGGCAGGGAAGTAGCTATGTTTGAAGGATTAATTCCTTGAGAAAAGGCGACTGTCGTTACTGTTTGGGGATTAGGGGCGTTGGTCTGAAGCATAGCATGGGGTAAGAGCTGAGCCGTGGCCCCCTGATTCGACTGAGCCGCAGCAGCCGCTACCTAAGAGTTGATAAATCAAGGAGATGTCAATAATGGAGAGACAAACGAGCAATTTTTATTTTTGGGAAATGAGAATTATATATATATCACTTAAACGTTAATTTCTAACCTGTTTCATAACTTGTTGAATTTGTTGAACAGTCATGGTTGTGGTAGCTGGTATTGTCTTTGTACCCTGCTGTCCAATTAAGCCAGCTTGTTGAGAGCCTTGCTGAACTATTTGAACAGTGTTCAGTTGAGTTGGTAAACCCACGGCAGTTTTCCCTTGAACCTATTTAAGAATATACATTTAACTTCTCACGAATGTATTGTACTTGTCAGATAACTTACTTTAGCTACATGAGCTAAGGCCGTCATCTTTTGCTGCTGTTGTTGCTGTTGCTGCAGTTTTCGCTGATTAAGTAAATGCTGTTGTAGTTGAAGTTGTCTTAGTTGTTGTTGAGCCATGACAGCTTGGGTCATGGTTTTTCCTTGTATGTTGGCAGTCACTCCGGGTTTCCCCTGAATATCGCGAACCATTAGAATTTATCTAATGAGCAGAAGGGCTACCTTGAGAACTTACCTGTTGTAAAGCAACGTTTATGTTAACTCCAGCCATAGTGACTGCGCTAACTGGTATGGTTACGCTGGGGCTAACACCCAAAGATGTAGGGGCAGTAACTGTTTTGACTAGAGGCGTCACAGGCACGTTTCCAGCCATAGTTTGTTGGACATGTTGTAATGTTTGTTGCTGTTGTTGCAACTGAGCTTGAGCTATTAACTGAGCAGCAACAGCTTGTTTCTGCTGCTGCAATTGTTGTCTTTTCAACAGTTGGGCCACCTCGGCCTCTGTCATTGCTCTCTGGACAGTTTGTTTGATGATGGCCTGTTTCGCCATTGCCTGTTGTTGTTGTTGTTGGTTAGCAGCGGCGGCCGCGGCCACGACTCTTTGTTGAGCAACCACATTGGCAGTGTTAGGGTTTAAGGGTGAATTAACCGATACCGCCACTTTAGTACCCCCTACAACTTGATTTCCAATTAACTGTTGCTGATTGGCCAACTGAAGTCTTTTCAATTGTTGTTGTTTTAAGACAGCTTGGTCTTGCATCCGCTGCTGCTGCTGTTGTCTTAGTAATGCGGAATGTTTTAAGGCTTGCAATTGCACCGGAGTAAGGTTTCTCGGAGTTCCTCCTTGAGCAGTCAGTTGATTAACTGTAGTAACTGAGTTGGCTGCTACAAGCCCAGAATTAATCCTCTGCGTCGCGGCTTGCAATTGAGCAGCGGTTAAACCGGCAACAGACACCACAGCCGGGGAAGTTGCTGTAGCGCCTGATGTAGTTACAAGGGCTCTAACTTGGCCAGATACAGCGGCGGCTGCCGCAACCATTTCTTGTACAGTCATTGTAGTCGTCAAGCCAGTCGAAGCTGGACGTTGAGCTCTAAGAGTCACCGCGTTTAAAGCAGACATACTCGCGGCCTAACAATTTAAAAATGAGCTGAATTAGCGCAGTTTAAAAGTTGAAAGTTTAAATAAAGTTACAGGAATTCCAGGTTGCCCAACCATTCCAGCCACAGATACCGCGGGTTGACCTTGTCCTAATGGTTTTCCAATAGTAGCAAAAGCCGTCGGTGACGCCCCAGTTTGGCTTATTCCTCCCGCGGTATTAACAACTATGCTATTACCAATGGATTTAGCTAACGAGACTGTGGCTACACCAGCTTGTAATCCAGTCTTTTGATGTTGCTGATTTGCAGCGTGCTATAAAAATAAGCCATTCATAATTTTTTTTAACATTAGAAACAAAGAATATACTATAGCTTCGTACAATCGCTTGAAGTTGATGAGCTTGAGCCAAACTGGCTATTACAGCCTGTGTGGCTTGTTGCTGAGCCAGTGTTCCAGCAACTGACCCAGCTTGTTGTATTTGTTGACGTTGCTGATCAACCACAACCGCGTTTTGAGTTTTCTGTTTCTCGCGACTGATTCTTTCGTGTCTAATGGCTGCTAGTTGAACAGGGTTCAAAGGCTGGTCATAGTTAATACCACTTTCTTGAAGAACAGCCGCGTGCTTGGGATTCTTTCCCACAGGCGCTAACCATGGCTTAAGAGTAGGTGTTCTTTTGTTAGCCACGCCTTTTATAGTCTCGAAATGACTATTGTACAAAACAGTGAAGGAGGTATTGTTGTCTTGAGTATAAAGTTGACTCGTTTTCATTGGACGGTTGTTTTTAGTCTGAAAAATTGAGAACTGATGGCCGTCTTATATAAGTTTAAGTTATTCTACCCACGAATCTAATGGCTTACAACGCAATGGGCTGCGAAAAAAGAGCCTCGCGATACATTTGTTTCTCCTTAGTAAAAGGAGCTAAAGGAGCGAGTGCGTTCAAGCTCAAGCTATATTCCCGCGCACCGACGTACCTTATAGATTCCTTTTGATTTCTTTTGCTTCTTGGGATTTGTATCATAAAGCAACTTTCCCTCTTCTCTGGGAACAATAACAGTCTCGTATCTTTGTTTGCATTGTTTTGGAGAACGGTAAATTCGGCTGCATGAATTGACTACATCAGCCACCAGATCCCAATTGGGTATATGTGCCGGTGATAATATAGTTAAACTAAGAGGTAGATCCTGGTTATTCTGAATAACCTAAAATTTGGGCTTAGTTAGTATTGAAAGAAACTTTAACGCAAAACTACACGTTTTCCAGTACTTGTAAAATGGCCCAATCCTCATGTATGAGCCACTCTAAGCTCTCTCCTGGTACATCCAAACTAGATTTTAGACCAGAAAGCGAACCCTGTTTCATACTGCCAGATCCCATTGTCATCATTTTAGGGAAGCTCAAATTTCCAACACTAAGACCCTTCACTTTTTGAAGTTTCGCTTCTCTTCTCATTTTTAATATGGCAGCGGAAGGTCTATCAAACATTGATCTTGGTACATGCACAACTTCTTCCTTCTTAACCTTTTGCTTTCTGATTGCCGCATTTTCTACAATATTAGGAGGGGGGGGGGCTGAGTGAAACTCTACTTAGGAAAGACGCAGCCATTTAAAATACATACGGAAAGAAGATGGGTCAACTTTCAATCGTTTAGCTTCTTTTTTAACGTAAATGGGAGGTAGATTGGTTTCTGACATAATATTATGTTCGTACCAGAAACCAATACTATGATCAATGTATAGATCATTCTCATTTTGAGGCGGAGTTGGAGGGGCCCAGATCTACGTTATTAAATGTTAATTAATTATAAAAATTGCTTTATAAATTCTACTTTTATCAAATTACCGGCATTTGTTCTTTCCCATTGAATGAAATATAAACCTAATATTTCAAAAGAGAAGAAACCTATCAGGCTAAGCTTATTCTATCAAGGATTTTGTGTCGGAAAGTATTTGCCCAAATTCTAACAACTAAAACTATGTTAAACCAGAAGTATATAATACTTCTCTTCGAGAGAAGTGTACCACAAAGCGGGGTAAGTGTAATGTCACTCTTCCCAACATCGGAACATTTAGAGCAAGGTTACTAAACCGAATCACATACACGATAAATAGTTCCCTCATCATTACTCTATTAGCGCTTAAATATTTGGCAAGACGCGCTTGTGCATTTTGTCCCACGTCAAGACGAGGTTTGTAGGATGATTGCAGGGGATTTAGTGCCAAACAACTATTGAATTCACCTTACGGTGCGAGAGTTACCCATTTGTAGTTTGATGAGCGGGAAAGCAAACTAAAAGGGATCCCTCGCCTGGGAAGAATGACGTTACATAACTAAAGTATTAAGAGGATACAGAGTGTCATCCTTCCTCTATTATCCCCTTCTGGTTAAACTTAAACATCTCGCAACCCATATATATATGCTTATTGTATATAAACTGTGAATGGGAAAGCCCCTTAAGGATAAATTGGCACCGCGGTCATGTATGAAAAAAATGGGAAAAAAATTTCTCCTCCATTCATTCAAAGGAACATGAACTGCCTTGCTCACGAAAAATAAAAATGCATCTTATTTCTCTTGGTAGAATTCGTTGGATAGGAATGGCTAAATATAAATAGCGTGTTTTGGTGCCAGATTACAAAACAATTTTGGCTAGAAAAAACAAAATAGCGACAACTAGGCAATTCCAAATGTTGACTCAATTTACTCAGAAATCTACCAAAAGAAATTGAGCATTCTACGTTTTTTTTTTTTTTTTTTTGAGCAAGATGGTATTTCATTTTTCTACCACATATTGACACCAAAACCCGCTAATCATGGTTTGGAAAAAAAGAATACCACGTCTTGGTTAATATCGCGCGCGAATGTGCCATCCTAAAGGGGGTTTCCATACCAACTTACTCTACCAAGAAATACAAGACACAAATCTGTTTTTTCAGTATGACTGCGACTCAAAATCACTTTTTTATTATTTTTATCGATCAAACAGTATAGTGCAAGCTTTATCACATGTCACAATGAGGAAGAGAAACATTGGCCCATTCTTTTCAGTAAGAAACACAACCAATATTACAACATATATTACAACTAATTCTGTTTAGAGCCAAACAGCGCCAATTTCGCCACTCCGTTTAGTTTTAAGACGCGGCACGGCAACTGGCACCTTTAGCTTTTTTTTTAAAAAAATCCATTGATTTTGGAAGTATTTTTCCGTCATTTACGTCTACGTTATTACCTTTTCAACTCATTTTAAGGTATCGATACGATTAAAAAGAACTAAATTAGCCTTATTCCTGATCAGCGCCATCTACCCATAGCGGTGACTTTGAGAACTACTGTAAGCGGCAAGCCAATCAGATGTCGCTAAAATCTGGTGACGTCATTTTTGGTAAGACCCGAGAGTGCCAGTCAGTGACGTCACCAGATTTTAGCGACATCTGATTGGCTTGCCGCTTACAGTAGTTCTCAAAGTCGCCGCTATGGGTAGGTGGCGCTGATCAGGAATAAGGCTAATTAAGGATTTTTTTTTCAAAAGTTCATGGACCTAAACAAATTGGATCATAGTATTATTTACAACAGTAGGAAAAAAGCGCTAAAACGCGCATTTCATCATACTCCATTCACTTCCGAAGAATTAATCGAGCTAGTATTGTTGGCCAGCAATTTAAGCTTTGATCCCTTATCGTGAATAAGGTCGTTGGTTCCTTTAGCACCCTCTAAACTATCGAGGGAATTGTTCGTAGCTTCCCTAGCGGAGGCTCTTCTAGTTCTTATAACAAACTTGGGATTGGAAAAGGGAGTGACGCTAGCATTTCTAGAACTTCTAGGAAGTACCTTGGTTACTTTGGGAGTAGTATATTGTTCGTCATTTTCAGTCTTAATATTTAGTTTAGACTGACTAATTGTTCTAGTACGAGATCGCGTGGGAGAAATGGGAGGAGACATATCTCGTCTGGGGCTGCTCATACCATCAACCGAATTTTCATCACCACCTCTAAATTTCGAATTAAGCCTGTTACTACGTCTCGTCGGACGCGCGTTCGCGTTCGGGGTATTCTTTTCCGAATCTACACTCTTGTGCCTAGTATGTTTTAGAGACTTATTCTTCTTATCAACCTGATTAGTTGAATCTTCGCGGCTATACGTTAACATATTCTCCTCGTCCTCTTCAATAAGCGCCGCCCTTCTTTCTTCCTCCTCTTTCAAAGCTTTCAATCGACCGAGCTCCCAGTCTTTCTTTTGCGCTTCAATTTCCTCCTACATGAAATTTTAATTTAATAAAAATATTTCAATGACGACTTAAGTAACTTAGACATTATCTCACCTCAGCTTGTTTCAACTGTTCCATTGAGAAAGGTTCTTGAATGGACTCCAAGAATGTAATAGCGTACTTTTCCACGGGAGTTAACTGAAAACGAGTTCATTTTCAGCACACGCACAGAGCTTCAAAACAAAACGATCATTTCGCTCTAGAAAATGAACATACCTGACACATAAGTTTATCCAGTTCTTCTTCAGCTTGCGATTTCTCCTCAATATCCTTAGAGTCAGTTTCCAATGGTATTGATTCATCAAACTCGGCAAATTCCGCAGCAGCTTCCGCTTTAGCAGTCTTTGCAGCTTGTACATCCTGATCCTCTTCAGCCATACCCAAAGCCTTAAATGAAGATAAAGCGTTACAAACAATGAAGATAAAGCGTTACAAACAATGAAGATAAAGCGGCACAAACAATGAATCAAATGGTAAAAACGCAAAAACTCACATGTTCAAACTGCATTTGATTGATGGATGTTTCTTCTTCTTTAGCCAACCTAGCCGCTTCGGCCGCGGCTTTTTTCTCAGCTTCTAAAGTCTGATTGGCATCAAGCCCAAAAAGTTCTTCAACAGCATTCTGTAATGATAATAATGCAGAGTTAGAGAATAACAAACTAAAATATACCAGAAGGAAAATAAAATAACAATTAAACAAACCTTTTTGAAGAATGCCGATGTGAAATTGCCTCCTTCAATGGCTAAATCACCCAAGAGTCTCTTTTGATTGGCCTTTTTAAGTATATTTTCTTCAATAGTTCGATCGCTTATTAACCGATATATATGAACATCCCTGGTTTGACCAATACGATGACACCTATCTTGAGCTTGAGCATCCATAGTTGGATTCCAATCGCTATCGTAAAACACTACAGTATCAGCCCCCGTCAAGTTGATACCGATTCCCCCGGATCTTGTTGACAAAATGAAGCAAAATATCCTCTTATCGGCATTAAATCTTTCCATCAACGCTTGTCTTTGGTCAACCCTGGTTGAACCATCCAGCCTTAAATATGTATGTCCGTGAAAATTAAGGAACTGTTCTAAAATGTCAAGCATTCTCGTCATTTGAGTGAATATCAAAACCCGATGACTCCCGCTTTTTAGTTGCCAGAGTAACTTGTCCAGTGTTTGAAGTTTCCCTAACAGAACGGAAAACAAACTCAGTTGGAACGGGACGAACAAAAATCGAAAAACTATTAATACATACCACAATCATATTGTATTAGTCTTAACTCGGGAAACTGTGTACTAGTTTGACTAATTATTCTGTGCATAAATGCAAATTTTGGGGATAGTTCGGATCTCATGGTTTCTTCTTTGAACTTCTCTTCTTGTATAGAGGAAGGACTCGGATGAGAAACGTGCATCTTTATTCTGGGAGAGCTCACAACCGGTACTGTGAAAACAAACCTGCGAGAGCCATGTGAATGAGTATTAATTTGCATAGACTAATTAATATCAGAAGGGGATAATAGAAGAAGGATGCCACTCTGTATCCTCCTAATGCTTTAGTTATGTAACGTCATTCTTCCCAGGCTCACCCTTTTAGTTTGCTTTCCCGCTCATCAAACTACAAATGGGCATCGCACCGTAAGGTGAATTCTATACATGTTTGGCACTAAATCCCCAGCAATCATCCCACAAACCTCGTCTTGACGTGGGACAAAATTCACAAGCGCGTCTTGCCAAATATTTAAGCGCTAATAGAGTAATGATGAGGGAACTATTTATCGTGTATGTGATTCGGTTTAGTAACCTTGCTCTAAGTGTTCCGATGTTGGGAAGAGTGACGTTACACTCACCCCGCTTTGTGGTACACTTCTCTCGAAGAGAAGTATTATATACTTCTGTTAATAGTAATAGAAAAATCAAAAGTTTACCGTTTCAGGACATCATCAAGTTCCTCCACCAGGCTGACGGGAGTCTTAACTATCTGCCTCAATGTGTCAGTTTGCTTCCAATACTTTTTTGGATTGTAGTGGTATGCCTCAATGCAATGTAAATATCCTTTCCCTTGCCAATCTGGATTAGGAGACGTATCCTCTTTCTCAATTCGCTTGGGCGATTCCTTGGTAATAAATACACTTTCAATAAGATCCTGTCCATAAATGGGACAGGCCAGACATCGCCTGCGATTTGACAACCCCAAATCTCTTAATTTAGATTTTCTAGATTCGGCTTTCTTCTTTTGAAGGGACTCCTATAATTTAGAAGAGTTGGATGGATAAACTATTTTTCTTTTCTTCATTTTCTGGTGAGTAACATTGGCCTACCATATAGAAGATGGAACGTCTCTTCTCCAATTTTGGATCAAGAGTAAGAGGAACAGTTACAGGCGGGTTACCTCGTGTAACAATTTTAGGAACAGTAATTGGACCCATTGGTCTTGGTAATTGAGTAGCACCTACTCGAGATTATTGTAAAAGTGTTAAAAAACATTGAAACGGGTAATCAATTTTGCATAGTTAATTACCAGAAGTGGAATTAGGGACAGAATTACTATTGGTGGAATTAACATTAAGAGGAGCGACCCTCAAAACTGGTTTGGGGTTGACATTATTAGAGGTAGTTTGAACTGGGGTAATGACAGGCGATGTTATTGGAGTTGTTTGAGCAATGGTAACTCTAGTCGCTTGAAACGATGCTGCAAGACAAAATTGCGCATTCAATAATCAAAAATAATCATCACATGATCGCAACAAAGTTGTACAAAAACTATATTAGTGGTTTCAAGTACATCATACCAGCTTGGGAATTAGGTGTTGTTAGTACAACAGGAGTCCCTTGAGCGGTGCTTATAACAGAGCCATCGGGACCCACTGTTCTTTGTTGAGGAGGTGTGGAAGTCAAAAGCAGATGCTGACCGGAAGCGGTTTGCACTAAACGGCCAAAACCAAAAGGAAGAGAGACTTTAGCCCCACCTTGACCCGTTTGGTGTAACTGAACTGTGATGGGAGTAGAGCCAGAAACTTGGGAGTTGACTCCCAAAGAAGACAACTGGGCTACTGATAAACCTGAAACAAAATCTTCATCAAGACAATTTAAACTACAACATAACGTAATAAGAACTTACCACTAGTCGGAACTTGTTGCTGCAGCATCTGGACAGGTTTATCACCGTTACTTACAGCCCCAACTAAGTTGGAGACTGCAGAATTTTGGCTGGTCATAACGACTATCCTTTGCTGAGTAGGCATTCCAATCTGTCCAGGAGTCATTGGTGTTAGCCCAGCCGGGCTGACTAAAGCCGTTCTAATTCCAGCAGGAGCTGGTGAAACCGCTCTGGACTGAGGGGTTAGAGTTCTGGCTTGTAATGGTCTAGGACTTTGGGTCACACCTTGTTGTCCGACAGAGGAAGAAGTTTTGATGTGTAACCTTATTTTGCCAGGTGGACACCTTGGTGGTGGGTCAGGGGCACTGTCAATTTCTTCAACATATTTTGGAGGGGTTTGAAACTTTCTAATACGATGAGCGGCAAACGCCGTAAGAGTCATTTCCAAATCAGCAAATAACAGATTAAGGGCCAATAAGCTAACGTTCTTGAATGGGTCATAAGCCAGACAGTTCGTAACTAGTGAAGCGGTGTTGAAGGTAATACCCTCCATCATAAATGGAGATACAGTTGGACGCGATTCAAATAGATTTGGATGGTTGCACACTTTTCTTAACTGCATCAACACGTTTAAAACACTAAGAAAGTTGCCAGTTTCTAAAGTTTCTTTCGTCCTGATAAGAAAAGGGAAAAGTTTTCAATATCGCATCTAATTAACGCGCGTGTTTATCTAGAAAGGATTTGCCTACTTTGCCCTTGACATGAAATCATCATAGAGATATCTCTGCCTTGTTGATAACCTACACATGATTACATGCTCGTATTTTTGAGGCAATTGCTTCTCCACTTCGCATTTTAACCTTCTTAACAGAAAAGGCCTCAAAATCTTGAGAAGAAAAGGATGACAAGTTTTAATTCCGAGTCTTGATACATTTGAAGGCTATAAACTAACTTTGTGCAGTCTCTTGATGAGTCCTTCATTGTACTCGTGGTTACCTTCAACCATACCCGTCACTGGGTTGACAAACCATTCCCTAAACTCTCTGTGTGACTGGAAGACATTAGGCATGAGGAAGTGCATAAGTGACCACAATTCCATCAAACTATTTTGAAGAGGAGTTCCAGTAAGCAAAAGTCTCCGATTGCTTTGGAAGTTAAGCAGCATTTGCCATCTTTGAGACTTGAAATTTTTGATGTGTTGCGCCTGAAAAAAAAAAAAACCCCATTAGTTTTGAGACTTACTCATGGGCTATGTAGTATACAAATCTTACTTCATCCAAAATGAAGTACTTCCACTTCTTTCTACGAAACGCGGAGTGATCCTGTACAACCAGTTTATAAGATGTAATACAAACGTGGAATGCATTAGGTTTAGTCCAACCCTAAAGAGAAGCGTGTTAGAAGTTGATTCTTTTTGCGCAGAGTCAAAAAATTTACAATTCGTTTCTGTTTCCGATCCTTTGGGGTTCCGTAATAAGTTAATATTTTGAACCCTGGACACCATTTCTTTAACTCCATTTCCCAATTCAACATAACGCTAGTTGGCACAACAATGAGATGAGGTCCCCAATTGCCTTTTTCGCAAGCCAAATGAGCTAACAACGCTATGGTTTGAATAGTTTTTCCCAGCCCCATTTCGTCCGCTAGAATTCCATTCAACTTTCTGTCCTGCATGGCCACGAGCCAGTCGAGTCCAATATGTTGATATTCTCTTAACGTGTGCTTCAACAAAAATGGAACCTTCGTTTGAACTTGAGTGGTGGAAAGCGTGTTGCCTTTGGGTTGAAACTGTTCCGCGGCCGCTGCAATATCACTTATTTCTTTGCTGGGACCTTTTGAATCTTTGCCATCCGAAGAACTAGCCTGTTTAAAGAGTTGTCAGGTTGAGTCAATTGCCTAAGCTTATAAGACCTAAACTATTTACTTTCTGCACTGGAGAACTTTCATCCTGAATTAAATACTCCATTCCTATGTCTTCCATTGGATCATCGCCTGAACTATTATCTACTTCCATTTCCTCTTCTTCAGATTCGTCACTTTCCCCTTCAATGTCAACATCTTCATCCTCATCACTGTCTTGACTATCATCTTCCGTCGTTTCATCTTCAGATTCTTCTGGCATTTCAAAGTCACTGGAATAAGCTTGAGCGTATTTTTCATAGAGTTTTTCAATAGGAATTTCACTCTCTTTTTGCAAATCATCAATTTCGGCCTTGTATTCAATTTTGCCATTCTTGTTTTCCTTTTCTTCTTTATCAATAGTGGCTTCATCATCATCCTCATCTTCATCACTGGCCCGATATTCCTCATCCTTTTCAGTTTTGATTTGGCTTGTAGATGGTTTATCGCTGTAGTCTGAATCCCCGCCACCACCATCTAAAGGCGTCGCTGGTTTGTTAAGAATTTCGCGTGGAAGAGATTTGATCAAGTCTTCCAATGGAACTTCGCCTTCTTTTTGAAGTTGCTCAATCTCGTTGGAAACTTCGGTACTATCTTTCTTTTCTTCAGCTTCTTCTTTGGCTATTGTTTCTTCATCATCAGTTTCATTAACTTGTTGGGGCTCAAAATCTTCATCTATATTAAATGAAAGACGCGTCACGCAAATTACAAAATCGACAGCTGGAAGAAGTTAAGTACCTTGAGAGGATTCAGAATCATTCTTATCCTTCAATGACTTGGAAGTGCCATCAACATTGTCAGATGCATTTTGCATCAGGCCTTGCGTTAGCCAAGAAGAATACTTTTCAGTTTGATCCACAATAAAGTTTAAGTGAATATCCAAGGCTTTCTTTCTTTTTTCATCCAGTCTCGTTTGTTGTTTGAATTCAACCAGCTAGAATCATTAACAATCAACTTAATTTGTTGGACCACACACCAAAACATAGTCCAGTCCAATTCGCATACTTTTTCAATGTTGGACCAAAACTGTTTGATTTCTTTCGCAACTTGGCTGGCAATTCTCCTCAGTTTCATTTGTTCTTCTTTCTCCGCTTTTTCAGCTTTCATTTCCTTTTCTTGATGGTACTTCATGACCATTCTCGCACACTGTAAAGGCATTATGATAAAGAGATCCTGTTGTAACCAATGTACCAATGGTCTTATGAGACACACCTTCTTGGCTGCTGCTTTTTTCCATTTTCTCTCCTGGGCAAAATCAGTAGCCAACCAAATCATTTCTTCAATTAAATAATCCCAGTGAGCTTTTGCCCTGGGTGGTTCTTGAACTTTTGGAAGTCTTTTAGAAGACCACAGACCTTCCTTCCTCAACTCCGCTACCCTCTGCATTACGTAGGCTTCCTAATAACATTTAATTACTATAGCTAAAAGAAAAGGGGCTAAGTGAAATAAACAAAATTAGTACTTGTTTAGCCCTTTCAACAATTTCTTCTTGGGATCCGATGGAAGAGTCATAAACTGCGGATATAGAATGTTGCCTTGTGGGTAATCTATTGGCAAGTGAAGTTGGTAACTTAGTAGATTTTTGGGGGCTTCCTATGGGCATGGATAATGGTCCTTGGGATGGGTCGACTTTTTTGGGTGACTGGACAGCTACTGAAGTTGAAGGCTGAGCCGGAATCAATTGTGTGGTTTGTTTAAGGGGTGTAGAATGACTAGAAATGGCGGTTAATGCGGGTTTGAGTTGAGTAGTTGAAACCTGTTCAACTTGAGTCACTAAAGGAAGATTAAAAACATAGTTTGGTTGGTCCATCTTGTCTTCTTCAGTGGTTTGACTGCGCGAAAGTATCTTACCATATGTATTGGGTGTTGAAGTTACAGCCTGCGTAACTGCGGTAACTGTAGGTGTGGTAATGGTAGTGGTGATTGTTGTACCCTTTAATTGGTTAATCATTCTTTGTTCTTCCTCCTCGTCATTTTCTAAAGCGTTGGCTTTTAAAAACGTCAGTAATTGAGGAGTAACCCGTTTTTTCCAGGCTAAATAGTCCATCATATTCCCGCCATTTTGTAGGAAAAACAATTCTGTCAAGTGTTCAACATAGTTTTCTTTGTTGTTTTTGAATTGCTGTCCTCTGTGTTCGCAAAACCTCTTCCTCATATTGGCAACCTCCGGAGAAGGAGGCGGTCGTTCTTCTAACCTCATTCTTTTAGATTTTGGACCTTGAGATCCCCCACTTCCTGAAGCACTAGCATGAGCGGTAACATTTTGCGCGCTACCTCCACTAACAACACTATTACTCGCGACTTGACGATGAACATTTAGGTTAGAGTTTAAAGTAGAGCCAGAAGCTGAACCAACAGCGCCTGCTAATTGTTTCTGAACTAAAATTCTTTGCTGATTAGCAAGAGCTATAGGGGTCTGTCTCATAGTGGCTTGGGCCACAACTTGACTGAACTGAGCGGCGGATGCACTAACACCACCGACAGTAATGGTAGCATTGGGAATAGCTTTGGCCATGCTGTATGAATGAACTTTTGTGACATCAGCACCTTGAAACTGAATTCCATCCACCAATTGTAAAGTTTGTCCATGTTGACTGACAGCTGCCACTTGAGCTGGAGTCAGTCTAACAGCTACAGTATCTGAACCCCCTTGCACCAGTGCCCTTTGTTGTAATGCAGTTGCTGCGGTAACTGGAACCGTAATCATAGTGGTACCAGACGCGGTGGTAACTTTTTGCAAGTGAATTCCACTAAGAGTGGTCTGTTGTCCATGAAGGTGAGGGTGTGACTGGGACCCTGACACACCCCGCGCTGTAGTAGTAGTTACTGAATAATTTTGAGAGGCGGCAGCTGCCAATATTCTGGCCAGGTTCTGGGGTGTGCTAATAGTGTATGTTGATGTCTGGTTTCCAAGGGCATTTTGGCCTTGAGTAACAGTACCTCCCCTGACACCAGATACTTTTGAAAATGCAAATTAAAACATTTAGAGATGTTGCTAAAACAAATTCACGCGCAACTGATAAGAGCGATGCATACATGCCACTTGCGCAGGAATGGTAATATTTTGTAATTGGCTCCCCAGAGAAACCCCGGGAATAAGGTAATGTTGGAAAGTTGCATTGCTGGATATCTGTCCACCACTAGTGGTAGTTGTTGTAGGGACGCCACTGTGGGAAGCTATCACATTGACAGTCCCACCCAAAGCAGATGAGATTGCAATGCGCTGACCTCCTAAAGAGGTCACCTGGGACTGAACCACTTGTGGTTGGACATGTTGCTCCAAATGAATTACAGCGGGTTGGCTACCAACGTTTGTACCTGTTGTGGAAGTTTCCGCGCTAACCTGATTGACTGATGTGGCTGGGTTTTTAGCAGGGTCACCAATTCCCTGTACCATGGCCCTACACATTAAATACATTACACTAACATTAGGCACCGAAATGGCTTCAAATATTTTTGAACGTATGAAGAATGAAATTATTTTATTTAAAACTTATGAAATTTTAAGAAAGCCCAAACTTATTTTTATTAACTCATGGCATTGGAAAAGAGTCAAGTTATGCCTAATTAAGTAAAACAGCTATAATGTATTTCATTATCTCGCTCTTGCATTGCATAAAGGTAACCACCACGGAACTAAGTCTAAGTCGCAAAGCCCAGTATAGGCTTAGCTCATTGCTAAAAATTATATAACGAAATAAATTAATTTAAATTAAATTAAACTAGAGATGATACAATGTGTAAATGTTCATTCTACTAATTTATTTTAATTGGTTTCTAATTTTTTACAAATACAAAAATTTGTTTTAATTATTTATTAACGGAACCGGCATCGAATAATACAAGAATATATATGTCTATCGATAGTATAGGGCGCGCCCTTATTCTCGCTCTACTCTGATCATAAGCTGACTTTTAGCAGGATTATATAGGCAGTGATCACAGCTTCAGTTGAGAGCGGGGCGCGAATCCTAATTTAGGTCTACCTCTACGCTGATACGGACGGACAAAGAGTCTGCGCAGCGGCCATTACTAAGGGTTGAGAAATCTTCTCTCTTACCAATTTTCAGTCGCTCATAGGGACGAAAATCCTTGACATCGACTTCCAAAAAGTAGCAATCCTTAAACTTTAAACATTTTTCTTCAATTTAATACTACTCGCGACTGTATTTGAAAAGATTTGAGCGTTATTTTTGAAATCAAAAATACTAATTCGATAGAGAAAATATCATAAAACCTCCCTCTACGATTTTCCTTCCTCGACTGACGAATGAGGGTGACGGATAACGCATGCGCTTTCTAAATATATAGGAGAGAAAAATGGCGCGCGAAGCGCATGGCAAGTTGTCCTCGCGGAACACAATTTTCGCGATCGAACGAAAAGTCGAAAGATTTTTGGAAAATAAATCAAATCCCAACGTTATCGTAGATTTAATTCAAACCTTGATGGTAAGAAACTATATTTTCTTATTATTACGTTTGTACTATATCCTGAAAACCGGTGTTAATTGCGCCCTAATTAACTGCCAAAACCAAAACCACATGGCTCTCTTCTCTGTCTGTCTATAGTAGTAACGAAGCTGGCACGTTTTAATGTTTTGGTGATTAATTAATTTCAGAGCGAAGATGAAACGGTGATTATTTCTGCCGTGAAAGGTTTGGAAAACGTCATAAAAGAAGTCATCAAAGATGGAAATGTTTGTCAAAATCAACTGGGTTCGGAGAAAAATATTGATGATGAACGAGGTAAACAAAAATATTTGGAACACGAAGCTCTCATTGAAGTTTCAGTTAATGTAGAAATGAATATGGAGGATAAACTTAAAGAATGGCATACTGAACGCTTTCTCGAAGCAATTGAAGAGCTTTTACTTTTAATTAATCATAAATCAAAAAATGTCCAAGTATGGCCTAAAATTTAAACCCAATGTTTTATATTTATCTTCGGAACTTAAAAATTGGCTTCATTTATTACAGAAAAAATCATTTTATACTTTAATTACATTGACATTAGCGTTAAATGATAAGCAGTCAGATTTATTTAAGGTATATTGACATCCCCCCCCATTCCTGTCATACATTGGTCAAAATTATCGAGTATATGACACTGTCACATTTTGTTTAGAAAATAATTGGAAAGGTGTTAGATGATCGAGTCAATACCAACCACCTTGTTGACACATATATAGACTTTAAAGATAATCATAGTCTCAACCTTAATACCCTCAAGACAATCATCTCAATTCTTCATGAAAGACGTAGAAACTCTTCAAAGGATAATAATAGCATATTTTTGGAAAACACCTTTGCTTTACTTCACCTTTTTTGCTCAAGTATGCATTGCTGGCTGGATCTTTCAGTTTATCACGTAAATTTAACAATTCTTCACAGTTTTAGAGGAAGGTGAAGGAAATTTGTTAAAAAAGAAGTTTTCTATTGCGTGGGTTGAATTTTTGAAATTTAGACTTTCACCCTCACTTTATAAGAAAGTCCTTATAAATTTACATAGCAAAATATTGCCAAATTTAACAAATCCTTTATTATTAACTGACTTTTTAACTGATTCTTATAACATAGGTAAATTAATTAAATTAATCATTTGAAAATTGCCTTAATTACTTTAAAAAATAAATTAATTAATCAACTTTTACCTTAATAGGTGGTGTAGTTAGTCTATTAGCTCTTAATGGCCTATTTTTTCTAATACAAAAGTATAATTTGTAAGTTTCAAGTACAAATTAGCCTTATTCCTGATCAGCGCCACCTACCCATAGCGGCGTCTTTGAGAACTACTGTAAGCGGCAAGCCAATCAGATGTCGCTAAAATCTGGTGACGTCACTGACTGGCACTCTCGGGTCTTACCAAAAATGACGTCACCAGATTTTAGCGACATCTGATTGGCTTGCCGCTTACAGTAGTTCTCAAAGTCACCGCTATGGGTAGGTGGCGCTGATCAGGAATAAGGCTAATTGAAGCTAAATGATTACAGGGTTCATACAAACCTGGAAAAATCAGGGAAATAAATAGTTGATAAAAAGCTCAGGGAAATTTAGAATTTTTAGTAAAATTCAGGGAAATCAGGGAAATTTGAGTCAAACAGGGGCCGGGTAATGAATCAAAATATCCGTAAACATTCCCTCCAAAGGATTAACATTACACTAAATTTTGGAGGCTCATAACTCTGGTTATATTAGAGATAGGGAGATGTCCTTTGACTATGTTATAGTCCTATTTGCCCCCCCCCCTCCCTCTTTCGATAACATTTGATCCATAAGGGGAAAACTCAGGGAAGTATAAGGGGAAAAGGCTGGAAATCTCAGGGAAATTTGTTTTCCAAAAGTTGTATGAACCCTGGATTAAGAAAAACTCATTTTCTAATGTTTCTTTTAATTTTAACCTTTAGGGAATATCCAGACTTTTATAAGAAACTATACGCATTGTTAACGGATGTGATATTTTATGTAAAATATAGAGCAAGATTTTTTTACCTAACTGACCTTTTCTTATCTTCTACGTAAGAATAAGGATAATTTATTAATTTTAGCTTGATTTACATTGAATTAATATTAAATTAACATTTTTACAGACATATTCCAGCATATTTAGTAGCTGCATTTGCTAAGAGATTGGCCAGGTTGGCTTTAATTGCCCCTCCCGATGTCCTCTTGACTTTAATCCCATTTATTGGCAATTTATTAATACGCCATCCTAGTCTACTTGTTTTAATTGATAGACCAAATGTGTCTGATGGTAATTTAATTTAATCATATTTAAGTGGCATTTAATTATAATTTAATTTAATTTTGGTATTATTGTACAGTTGATGAAGATCCTTATGTATCAAGTGAACCTGACCCGAGTCTTTGTAAAGCCATTGATAGTTCATTATGGGAGATTAAGGTGAAAATTAACATGACTTTAGAAGATATTTAACTTAATTAGGGATGATTAAATAATATTTTTCTAATTTAGACATTGCAAAATCATTGGCATCCTGATGTTTCTAAAAAAGCTCAGTTTATTAATAAACAACTTCCCCAAATGGAATGGGATTTGTCCGATGTTCTAGAAATACGTCATAAAGATGTATGGTTTCCTCACTTTCCTGTGATGTTTTGGGGTTACTTTTTTATATTATTAATAATTTTTTTTTTTTTTTTTTGGTGTTTTTAGCTTTTTGAGAAAGAGTTAGGACAAATAGAGGAAATGGAAGAAGACATTCCGTTGTCATATCATAAAGTTAATGGTTTATTTATTAGAAATGAAGATGAAATGAGTGATATGTGGGATTTCTAGATTATCTAATAAGAATAAAGTTTTTTATGAAAAAAAAAATTTTGTTGACGTTTTATTTGTTTTTCTTACGGGAGAGTATTTTTCGTCTCCAGTCTTTAATACTCCTTGGTGTAAAACCTTTGGGTGCGTTCAATGTAAGTTAAAGCTGAGTCTGGTAGCCAACCGAAAAATGGTGCGCTACGATGTGTCTAACCGTTGCCTACGTTAATCAAGGCCTGTGCGCGGCGTCGATTTTTAATATTATTTTGGCAATTTAAGTTGCCAAATTCTCTCAGCTGAGGCGCTAATAGCTGGACCTAAAAAATTTGAAATGTTCATTTTCTCGCGCTTAGAATTTTAAATACTCATTTTCGCGCGCGTTTCGGTCCAGCTATCAATGAAATCTCGCGCTAAAAGTCCCCCCCTTCGATGCCACCGCGCACAGGCCTTGATTAACGTAGGCAACGGTCTAGCCACACGGTGTTTATGGTGAATGCACCTGAACGCAGCTTTGATCTGTTATTTAGTTCGTCTGCTACCCGTTACACTCGAAGTTGCAACTTGTCACCGTAATTATTTAATTGGATTCATATTTAGTTTAATAATTAGTGAATAGTGATAGTGTTTCAAAACATATCTGAAAAACATATAGGTAAATTATATATAACTATGTTTTAGTTCTAATTTATTTTTTTTTTGCAAAGGCCTTAGGCCTAAGTTCAAGTTGTTATTTTTGCTAAGCCTTGGCCTAACCATGTGTCCAATAGAGTAATGGCACCTACTTGCCTTTGACTGTATTAAGCTCTATGGGTAGTTAACATGGAGTGCCACTACTCAATTGTCCATAGACAAGCATAGACTAATTGTCTATTTCTTCACAGAGAGCCCAAAATTAGTCCTCCAAAATGTCTATATTTACACCTACAAATCAAATTCGATTAACAAACGTCGCTGTTGTGCGAATGAAAAAGGGTGGGAAAAGATTTGAAATCGCTTGCTACAAAAATAAAGTTGTTTCATGGAGAAATAAAGTGTAAGTAACAGAATCACTTTACGCTGAACTGTTATTCAAAGTTGACGGGTTTGGTTATAATACAGTGAGAAAGACATAGATGAAGTACTTCAAACACATTCCGTTTTCACAAACGTATCTAAAGGACAGGTTGCCAAGAAGGAGGACTTGTTAAAATGTTTTGGAAAGGATAACGCCACTGAAATATGTTTGGAGGTATGTATAATTTAATGTCAAAACTAAGTAATTCCCAGTTAATTTTTAACATAATTCTGTTTAGATCTTAGACAAAGGAGAGTTACAAGTCTCGGAGAAAGAACGCCAACAGCAATTAGAGAATATGTTCAGAGATATTGCTACCATAGTTTCGGATAAATGCGTCAATCCTGAATCTAAAAGACCATACCCTGTTGGTATAATCGAGAAGTCAATGAAAGAAGCTCATATCTCCATTAAGCCTAACAAAAGCACGAAACAACAAGCCTTAGAAGTAATACGTAAACTTCAAGAAACACTTAAGATTGAAAGAGCTCAAATGAAGCTCAAGATAACCATACCAGGAGGAAAACAATACCGGAGTAAAGTAAAGGAATTGGCTTCTTCTATCGAGAGTGAGAATCTTGCTGGTGGAGATTTGGATATGGTATTTAATTAATGATCTTGGTTAAGTTTAAACTGTTTTTAACACGCAAATAACATTTTTCTTTCAGGTTTTCTTAACAGATCCTGGAAATTTCAGAAGAATTGATGAATTTGTCCGTCAAGAAACAAAAGGTAAAGGACAGATTGAGGTTCTAAGCCTTAAAGATGTAACGGAAGGGGATGAATTTTTAGAATAGACAATGGATGATTTTTTAAAAGAATATGTGTATTTATTTATTTGATATATTTAAAAAAGAAAATGTTGTAAATACAAATCAATATTTGAAAAATTCAAGATCAGATTAAAAAATAAAATACCCATTACAGTATCCCCTTACAAATTCCATGTTTTTTTGATTAAATAATCATAACATTAATTAATTAATTAATGAATGAGAACCCCAGGCCCTGCCAACTCCGTTTCCCAAACTGTAAAATCTTCATCTTCCAGACTTTTACGTAGTTTTGATTTCATCTCCTCATTTTCTAGATAACCTTTAGAGTTTAGACATTAGAATAATTCTTGTAATTTAATTAATACACCTTAGCCTACCTTTTGTCAAAAAAATTAAGGCACATCCTCCTCCACCTGCACCCGTTAATTTAGCTGCTAAACCAAATTGAGCGGCTATAGAACAAATTGTGGTTAATTTTGGGTGTCCAACTCCAATTGCTTCTAATAAATGTTGGTTTATTGGAACCAAATCCTATAAAGATAAATTTAAATTTAATATTATATCAAGAAGTGATATCTAGTTTATTAGGGAGAAGGTATAAATTCGCCCCACATTTATAATCTAGCTTTATCTCCAGTCCAAACGTATAGTAGGTCCGGAATTAATCCCCGCCTCTAAATTACAACCAGCATCTCATTGGTTCTTGAAAACTCACGTCAGCGCGACGCCAAAGACGAAAATTACGTATTTAATTCCGACTGACTGAGGAGAGGCGAAGTAGCCCGGCCTCTTTTTACGTCCCCCCTTGTATTTTGAAAGGGGGACTGGGACTATGGCGCGCGAATACATAGGCATCTTATACCTTCTCCCTAATAAACTAGATATCACTTCTTGATTATATTTAGTGAGACAGGATTTTTAGGAAATAATTATTTTTAATTTACATTGAAACTATTGATAAGATCACCAGATCCACCACCATTTTTGGACACATTCTTCAAGACATCCCATTGATGTAAAGATATAGATTCAATTGAATCCATAATTTGATTAATAACTTTTGTATACTATGGGGGGAAATTAATAATTAATTAATTTATATTTCATTTAATTAATTTAATAGTTAATTAGTTATACTTTTTCTTGTTTAATTTTCACATCAGCTACCATTTTCTTGGTATTTCTTTGAACATTAGAATTAACCAGTAATATATTCATTTTGGGTAAACTTTAATAAAACAAAATAATATGTTTATGTTGAAGGGCTAAGAGAGTAAGTCTCTTAAAGGGAGGGTGAAGTAGAAAATCAAGTGATTTTTTATCGATACTTCTACCAATTTTAAGACCGGTCTGCATAGTGAAACATTCAGGAAATACAGTCTCCGAATGATTTTAAAATTCAAATTAGGTTCAGATTTTAAGGATAATTTTAAACAAGGACTGCCGACCAATCGCGTAACGCCCTGCCTTTTTATTAACAAAATTCTCGTGGCACGCATGCTCCGTGTCTCGCGCCACGATTGTCACGTCGCGCGCCTAATTTTATCAAATCTCGTGATAAATTTCATTCGACACGGAGCATGCGTGCCACGAGAATTTTGTTAATAAAAAGGCAGGGCGTTACGCGATTGGTCGGAGGTCCTTGTTTAAAATTATCCTTAAAATCTGAACCTAATTTGAAATAATTTTAAAATCATTCGGAATCTGTATTTCCTGAATGTTTCACTCTGCGGACTGGTCTTATAATTAGTAGAAGAATCGATAAAAAATCACTTGATCTTCCACTTCACCCTCCCTTTAAGACATTATAAATTTCATACATACTTTTCAAACTTTTCACGTATTTCTCCATTTTTAAAGAACAAAGCCCCTCCGTATGTACAAGTAGAGTTATCAATACCAGATGGTTGTCCATGTATGACCCTTTCACACTGATAAGCCCATTTGTTAATCAAATCTTTACTCTTTGGCTCTCTGTAATTTTCTCTGTTAATTTGTTCGTATAAAAATAACAAGGATGTGGCTAAAACCACCGAATAAGAGGCTGAAGATCCTAAACCAGCTGCCAACGGGATTTCAGTGGCGACTTTCATGTTTATTGATTTGCAACAACTAAGTGAAGAAATCAGTGTCTTATATTTTTTTGGTTTTCATTGCTTAATTTTGGTTTATCTTCGTACCCATTGCCATATTGCTCTGTTATTGCGCAATATATATAAATGAAGGCATTTTGCGCACTGCTAACTGTTCCTTCAACCTCTGGCTTTTTATCAGAAAGATATTCGTAATATTTTGTAAGAGTTTCATCGGAATAAGGAAGAATTTCATCCCCGCCTATAAAATTTTAACATTTATTATAATTTAATTAAGTTGATAAAACTATAATAATTTTTTATACCATTTTTAAAACCAGTATCAATTTTTTGAGCTTTTTTCCATATTTTTGTCATATTCAAAGACGAAAAATGTAAGATAATTTCATCGTTAATGGGAGATTCAAGCGTGATGTTAGTTCTTAAACTAACACTAACAGCAATAGCAGCCTAAAATATATATTAAATTTAAAGATATATAAATATATAACTAAAATTAATTAATAATTAATTAATTAACCTTTCCATAAACAACCGCGTGTTCCCCGTGTAATATTGTTTTTCCAGGAGCTGATACTTTTAAAATTGGACTTGACATTTTTATGCAATTTCTAATTTAAGCAAGGAAACAATAAAATAATAACTATAGAGTAATGGCAGTTTCCCAGCTTTGACTGTATTAAGGTCTATGGGGAATTAACATGGGCTGCCACTAGTCTATATTTTCATAAATAATTTTTGTAGTTTTCGTGTGAATATTTGTTTTCAAATAACGTGGTTAAAATAGCGCAACCAATCAGCGTGAAAAGGGGAAATAAATTGCATTGCGTGATTTCGTATTTGCATGCATATCCGTGCACTAAAAAAAATAGTCCAAAATCGAACGCGACCGACCAACCCACGAAACCTTTTTTTTTTGGCCTATTTTCTTCCCCTACTCCTCCCTACCCCCTAGGCTGTCAAAGCCGGAAGAATTGAAGCTTACGCAAGGCGGTAGTAGAAAAGCCGCTGAAGCCACACCGATGTGACGGGCAAACACCAACCTTAGGGTAATTTTATCTCTACGTATCTCATTCCAATCAATTAATAGACAAATTTACGTCATTCTTTCGTTATTTTAAACTTAATTACTCTGATCGAAAAACCCTTTTCGACTATAATTATTAAAAAAAATTATTATTTTTTAATAAACAGGATTATTTTTCGCGATATCAATGCGCGCCTCGTCGCCATTTTGAGCGGTAGTGGTTGGCACCGAAGAACGCCTTGTCAAGTTTTGAGTTTCGCCGGATTTTATTTGAACATTTTCTTAGGAACGAGAACCCCTAAATATCATTATTGATTGTGAGCCCGACGTCTAAAGATGGCTCAAATACTTCCAATACGGTTTCAAGAGCATCTCTTGGTAAGTTAATTTAATTTTAATTAAAGAACGGTAGCGCTACTTACACCGGCACGCAAGCGGGTCATTTCTTCCTTTCGCCAAGGAATGCTATGCCACGGGTTTCCTTCTGCTATGAAATATACTCTTTATTGAATACGCCCCCTCATATTTCTTAGTATAAAACCGCGGTATATAATTTAATTAACATACAGAGAAATTTTAAATGATTATGACGCTTATTTGAAGCCAAAAACGCCGGAAAATAATCGGTTCCCTAATTTATTCACGGGAATTTCGTATGGGCGCGTGCTTGTGATAGGCCGTTAAGCCTTGGTTTGTTTAGGCCTAATATTAATGTTGATTTAATTTAAATATATTTTAACGTGAATAAAATTACGCCACATGTTTAGAACTTTAATTTAAACTCCTTGGAACAACCAAGGCCAGATTATAGAATAGAAAAAAGTATTTAATTGGGTTTGGGCATTGGCTTCCTTTACCAATGGCCAAGGGGTGTTTTCTTTTTTTGGGGTCAGTAAAAATAGACAAACTTCTAAAGGAAAAACCCACCCTATGTTTCTTTTAACTGTGGTTTTATTTAATGGAAGGGTTATTTAAAGAAATTTCCCTGGTGTTTTCAATACATATACCATTTAAATTCCACATTGCACATTAGATTAGACTTTTTATAAATATTGAATTTTAAATTGCACCCTATCCAATGAAAGTAGTTAGGAGTGTAGCATTGATAGATTTGATATTTAGGTCAAAAGTCAAAATTTTAATTCTAATAGACCCAGGAGCTTATCTGCAACTTAGATTTACTAATCTGTCTCAAAATCAAGTGAAATTGATGATTTTCTTCAAAGCTTTTTGTAAAATGGTCATTTCTATAAGTTTATAGGTTATAGGAAGGTAAATAGACTCCATCTTTGTTTTATTTAGGGTTTATTGAGAGGAAAGTATAATACAACCCTTTTGGAACTAGTGATTTACCAAGATTTTATCACACATTATTACTATTTTTCTTCTAAAACTAAAATGTCTGGTCCGGCTATGTTAGGTTAGTTTAATGAAGAGTGGATTAAAGTGTGAATCTTTAAAGTGTAGGAAGAAATTAAAATAATATTGTGGAAAAGGTGTCAATAAACAAGAGATTCTAACTTTTTTCACGGTGCAGGTTTGAACACCTCTTACTGTTAGGTTAGATAGGCAGTGTATTTAACTTTCGGTCTGAGCCTCGATTTCGAGGCAGCAGGATTTACCTGCTCCAAGCTTAGGATACTGAGCTCGGTGCTGTGTAGATGATTTGGCTTAGTATATATATCCATTTTGGTCTAGCTAAGTTAGGATCAAAACACATTTTGAAATGCAAAAATTAACCAAAATTATTGTAATATTGAGTTAAAATTGTCTTTACTGGCTACAGAATTACACTCTGCCTCGAATTATCAAAAAATATTCCCCACATTTTCATTTTATTCGATGGAAAACAGACAAAATTAACTTTGTTAACGTTATTTATGTCCAAATACTATTGTTAGTACAATGTTGCATAGATCTGAACACAGTCCATACTATTATCTACGTAACCATTTTAGCTGCATAATTTTCTAGTTGCCCCAGTTACTAAAGAAACCCCCTACCCTTCTCTACCGAAATTACTCCATTAGAAATAATTGGAAAATATAGCAATATTTAGGGGTAAAAACATATAGATAGTTGTCATGCACACATGGAGAATTTAATATTTACACCAGAAGGACAAAAACCAGTCTGCTTTTGTCCTCCAGGTAGCCTGGCCTCCTGGTGTAAATGGTATGAATCCTCCATGTGTGAAAACTATCTATAGAAATTAGTAAAATTTTGGAAAATGGGGTAAATTTATTTAGTTGATAAAACTTGATAATAACAAAAAATAAGCGCACATTTAGGCGCCACTCACGTTTTTATGGGGTTGGTTTGCTATGGAATGACATTGTGATCACAGTTTAAAAGCTTAAATGTATTGTAATATCACATAGTTCTGACTATTTCATTTTGGTCACTGCTAACTTACAATAATTTTGTATTGTTGGCAAAAAATTTCAAATAAAATTACAACACATTTTTTTACAAACAATAACATAATCACACCAAAAACCTCTATGTTAAATTTTAAGGTGTAATCCAATAAAAAATAGTCCCTTTATTTGATATACATGAAATTGATTGGATACCCTCTGCCCTGTGTGATAAATATTTCAGTAAAAAAGGGGACACTTTTCCATATATAACGTTTAATTTACAGCTAACCAATGTTGGAATTAACGCTGCAAACATTGGGTTTAATACCCTTACAATGGAGTCGGATAAATACATTTGCATTCGCGAAAAAGTTGGAGAGTCGGCCCAAGTTGTCATCATTGATATGGCCAACTCTTCTAACCCCATCAGGCGCCCAATTTCTGCCGATTCAGCCATTATGAATCCCGCATCAAAAGTTATTGCACTTAAAGGTACGTTTGGGTTTTGTATTCTCACCCTTGGCATTGACCGGCATTCAAAAAAACCTCTTGGCTCTGTCTTTAAAAAAAAGGGTTGAACTCTTGTAACTATAGACTTTTGTTGAGAGTTCATCCATGCAAAACTGATTTCTAGGTCGTCTCAAGTTCACAGGGTGTTGTTCTTTAGTGGGTTTAATGGTTGTTTTAATACCAGGTCACAGTTAGATAATTTTATATAAGAAACATGACCACACCCATTTATATGGTTAATAAAAAGTAAATCTTGAATATCACGGTGTTGTTTCCAGATAGTCATTGTTAATTAAAACTGCCGCACACTGACTTTGATTAAAAATTGTTTATTTATTTTTTCCCCTATTGTTATGCTAAGGAATATTTTTAGCTTCCGTTTTGTCAGGGGAACTATAGTCTGTGAAACGAAAGAAGAGCCCTGAGAAATTTGTCCAAATTGGTGTCGCCACCATCGACCCCATAGTACTTTATCAACTTGTTTTGTTTTGTCAATAGTCGTCTGTAATATAGTCTGCTATATACAGATACTTTAACTTATGTCATTAAAATATATTGCAATACTAGTTCAACAAAGATAAAACTGGTGTCTTGTCGTTAATTTTGTTTTATTTTCTTTAATACTCGATGATCGTAAAAAACCATGAAACATAAACGTATTAAATATATATTGCAAAATGTATTGGTTCTATTGCGATTAAGCCTATCTGTATATAGCAGACTATATTACAGACGACTATTGACAAAACAAAACAAGTTGATAAAGTACTATGGGGTCGATGGTGGCGACACCAATTTGGACAAATTTCTCAGGGCTCTTCTTTCGTTTGACAGACTATAAGATGGTGAATTTAAAACGTCTACGTAAATGTTTAATACAATTTGAAACCGATTATTATATAAAATCAGTTCAAGGTTTTAGTAGTAGCAGATGTAGAATTTCATACTTTAGACAATATATTAACCGTTTCATGGAAATAAGTATATTTATCAACCGGAATTGTAAAATACTTGTTTCTTAAACTGGGCATGGCCGCGTATATTTCTTACTCAGCTATGAAGACACTTCAAATATTTAACATTGAAATGAAAAGCAAAATGAAAGCACACACAATGACTGAAGACGTAGTTTTCTGGAAATGGATGAATGTTAATACCATCGCCCTCGTAACTGAAACTGCAGTGTACCACTGGAGTATGGAAGGCGACTCTCAACCATTAAAAATGTTTGACCGTCATGCCAGCTTGACGGGTTGTCAAATTATCAATTACCGAACTGACCACAACATGCAGTGGCTACTTTTGATAGGAATCACTGCCCAAGTAAATTTAAATAAGGAATTAAAATGGGGAAATTTCTAGGGTAGTATTAACGCGTATTTGCAAACAAAATAGCAAAACAGAGTAGTTGGGGCCATGCAACTATATTCTGTTGAAAGAAAAGTCAGTCAACCAATTGAGGGACATGCTGCGGCATTTGGACAATTCAAAATGGAAGGAAATCCAGAAATCTCGACTCTATTTTGCTTTGCCGTCAGATCCACGCAAGGCGGAAAAGTAATATGATCTCACCCATTTTCGGGTGGTATCAAGTTTACTAAGAGTGCCGTATCCCTTAGCTTCATATTATCGAAGTTGGCCAACCACCAGCTGGAAATCAACCATACCCGAAAAAAGCTGTGGATGTCTTTTTCCCACCTGAAGCCAATAATGATTTTCCTGTTGCTATGCAGGTCATTACTTGCCCAACATTACAGTTTATATAGTCTCTTTATTTCTACCCCTACAGCCTTGACGTTTCTTTAACTATTAACAGGTTAGTCCTAAGCACGACGTCATTTATTTAATCACCAAATACGGCTACATCCATCTCTATGATTTGGAGACTGGAGTTTGCATCTACATGAACAGGATTAGTGCAGAAACTATTTTTGTCACAGCACCGCATGAAGCCTCATCGGGGATAATCGGGGTCAATAGGAAGGGGCAAGTTCTCTCAGTCAGTGTAGACGAAGAGAACATTATCCCCTATATCAACAATGTCCTCCAAAACGGAGACTTGGCTCTGAGAATGGCAGTCAGAAATAACCTTTCTGGCGCCGAAGATCTATCTGTTAGAAAGTTTAATACCCTTTTTACCAATGGACAGTATTCGGAAGCTGCCAAAGTGGCTGCTAATGCTCCAAAAGTAATGTCCCCCATCCGTAACCACGCTTTCTACCGTTCATTTCACTAACCAAAAATGGTTATGGTTTTGCGCAGGGAATTTTAAGAACTCCTCAAACCATTCAGCGTTTTCAGCAAGTACCCACTCAACCAGGCCAAACCTCCCCACTTCTACAATACTTTGGTATACTTCTTGACCAGGGTCAGCTTAACAAATACGAGTCGCTTGAACTTTGTAGGCCAGTTCTCCAACAAGGTCGAAAGCAACTCTTAGAAAAATGGCTTAAAGATGATAAAGTAGGATTTCTTGACTTTAATGGTAAAGTATTTATGGGTTTTGTGTTAAATGTTCTTTAATTGATAGTTGGAATGCAGCGAGGAGCTGGGAGATTTGGTTAAGCAAGTCGATCCCACTCTAGCTTTGTCAGTATATCTGAGAGCCAATGTACCTAATAAGGTTATACAGTGTTTCGCTGAAACTGGTCAATTTCAAAAGATTGTACTTTACGCGACCAAAGTTGGTTACACCCCCGATTACATCACGCTTATGAGACAGGTCATGAGGGTTAATCCGGATCAAGGCACGGCTTTCGCCCAAATGCTCGTTCAAGACGAAGAGCCTCTCGCTGACATCAATCAAATTGTGGACGTTTTTATGGAACAGAACTTGGTGCAGCAATGTACCGCCTTCTTGTTAGACGCTTTGAAAAACAATCGGCCAGCTGAAGCCAATTTGCAAACTAGACTTTTGGAAATGAATTTAATGACCGCTCCTCAAGTGGCTGACGCTATATTAGGAAATCAGATGTTCACTCACTATGATAGAGCTCACATTGCCCAACTCTGTGAAAAAGCTGGACTGCTCCAACGTGCTTTGGAGCATTATACTGATTTGTATGACATCAAGAGAGCTATTGTTCATACTCATCTATTAAATGCCGAGGTATGTACTCTTATTTCATAGTGTAGCGTACGCGACGATTTTAATTCATAGTGTATAGAGTACGCGACGATTTTAATTCATAGTGTATAGAGTACGCGACGATTTTAATTCATAGTGTATAGAGTACGCGACGATTTTAATTCATAGTGTGTAGCGTACGCGACGATTTTAATTCATAGTGTGTAGCGTACGCGACGATTTTAATTCATAGTGTGTAGCGTACGCGACGATTTTAATTCATAGTGTGTAGCGTACGCGACGATTTTAATTCATAGTGTGTAGCGTACGCGACGATTTTAATTCATAGTGTGTAGCGTACGCGACGATTTTAATTCATAGTGTGTAGCGTACGCGACGATTTTAATTCATAGTGTGTAGCGTACGCGACGATTTTAATTCATAGTGTGTAGCGTACGCGACGATTTTAATTCATAGTGTGTAGCGTACGCGACGATGTTATTTTATAGTGTAGCGTACGCGACGATGTTAATTCGTAGTGTAGCGTACGCGACGGATGTTAATCATTCCGATTGTTTATCATAGTGGCTGGTAAATTACTTTGGCTCCTTGTCGGTGGAAGACTCTATCGAATGTTTAAAGGCTATGTTAAGCCATAACATCAGGCAAAATCTCCAGATATCTGTCCAAGTTGCCACCAAGTATCACGAACAGCTAACCACCACAGCGTTGATTGACCTTTTTGAATCTTTCAAGAGCTACGAAGGATTGTTCTATTTCCTAGGCTCTATTGTCAATTTTAGTCAAGACCCTGAAGTTCACTTCAAATATATCCAGGTACATAAACATAGTGTAGTACTAGTTTCATTGCGCATTTTACGGAGAGTGCAGAACACATTGGCTATTCATTGCCTCTCGTGTCTTGAAAGCCTCCTATATCAATAGAACTCCCATTTTTTATGGTTCACAATGTATCGTGAATCCGTTCAAGGAGTTCTAACAAATAAATTTGTAAAGATCTCTTCTTCGTTACTAATCTTGGCGAACTCAATAGGCTGCGTGTAAAACTGGTCAAATTAAAGAAGTAGAAAGGATATGCCGTGAAAGCAATTGTTACAATGCTGAACGTGTCAAGAACTTTTTGAAAGAAGCCAAGCTTACTGACCAGCTACCTCTAATCATTGTGTGTGACCGGTTTGACTTTGTTCACGATCTTGTTCTCTACTTGTATCGTAACAACCTTCAGAAATACATTGAAATCTATGTACAAAAGGTGAATTACCAGGACAAAGAACGTTTCGCTTTTTTGAACATATCCTAACATCATTAGTTTGGGTTTTTTTTTTACGTAGGTTAATCCGTCACGTCTCCCAGTTGTTATTGGTGGTTTGTTGGATGTAGATTGCTCGGAAGATGTTATCAAATCCTTGATAATGGTTGTACGCGGCCAGTTTTCTACCGATGAACTTGTTGAGGAAGTAGAAAAGAGAAACCGATTGAAACTGTTGCTTCCTTGGTTGGAAATGAGACTTCACGAAGGGTGTACCGAACCAGCCACCCACAATGCTCTGGCCAAAATATACATTGACTCTAATAATAATCCAGAAAGATTCCTCAAGTAAATATTTGTCACGCAGAAGTTTTAATCCGTCAAGGATTTAATGGGGAATTATTTCTTGTTCAGGGAGAATCAATACTACGACAGTAGAGTAGTGGGAAAGTATTGTGAGAAAAGGGATCCCCACTTGGCCTGCATGGCTTACGAACGTGGCCAGTGTGATCTGGAATTGATTAAAGTGTGCAACGAAAATTCTCTCTTCAAGAGTGAAGCTCGTTATTTAGTTCACCGTCGAGATCCGGAATTGTGGGCCGAAGTTTTGATAGAAAGCAATCCTTTTAGACGACCTTTAATAGATCAAGTAGTTCAAACTGCCCTCTCTGAAACCCAAGACCCCGAAGACATCTCCGTTACCGTTAAAGCTTTCATGACTGCCGATTTGCCCAATGAGCTAATTGAATTGTTAGAAAAAATTGTTCTTGAAAACTCTGTTTTCAGTGATCATAGGTAAACTATTGCCAACTGGATGATCAACCTTGGAAGAGTTTTAACCTTGTTTTTCACTTCCGGTGCAGGAATCTACAGAATCTTCTTATTTTGACTGCAATTAAGGCTGACCGCACCAGAGTAATGGAATACATAAATAGACTAGACAATTATGACGCTCCGGATATCGCTAACATCGCCATTGGCAGCGAGCTTTACGAAGAGGCTTTTGCCATCTTCAAGAAATTTGATGTCAATACGTCCGCTATTCAAGTTCTCATTGAGCATATTAAGAACTTAGACCGAGCTTACGAGTTTGCCGAACGCTGCAATGAATCCGCTGTATGGAGTCAACTTGCCAGCGCTCAGTTGACTGAAGGAATGGTTAAAGAAGCCATCGACTCTTACATTAAGGCTGGAGATCCTTCGGCTTTTATGGACGTGGTGGCTACGGCTCATAGAACTGGTAATATTGTACCAACAACATTAAAGTCTTTCCGCGTCTAACCATTGAATAAACTTCCAGAGAGCTGGGAAGATCTTGTTCGTTATCTTCAAATGGCGCGTAAAAAGGCGAGAGAATCGTACGTTGAATCCGAATTGATCTACGCTTATGCCAAAACTAACAGGCTCGCGGATTTGGAAGAGTTTATCTCTAGTCCTAATCACGCTGACATTCAAAAAGTAAGTTTACCAGCATCCATTATTGGGGGAGATGGCTAAAGCAAGCTTCCTTCTTTAGATTGGTGATCGCTGTTTCGAATCTGGGCAATACGAAGCGGCCAAATTATTGTACAACAACGTATCCAACTTCGCTCGACTGGCTATCACTTTGGTGCACTTGAAAGAATTTCAAGGAGCGGTTGATAGCGCCAGAAAAGCTAATTCAACTAGAACATGGAAGGAAGTGTGTTTCGCTTGCGTTGACAATGAAGAATTCCGTCTAGCCCAAATGTGCGGCCTTCACATTGTGGTTCACGCTGACGAGCTGGAAGACCTGATCAATTATTACCAGGATAGAGGCTTTTTTGAAGAGCTAATTAGTCTATTAGAAGCCGCACTAGGACTGGAACGAGCTCACATGGGCATGTTCACTGAATTAGCTATTTTGTATTCGAAATACAAGCCCTCTAAAATGAGAGAACATCTAGAACTTTTCTGGTCCAGAGTAAACATTCCTAAGGTATAATAATATAAATCGTCGCTCATTTTATAATAGAATTATGGAGCCGTTCCGTTCTTAAAGGGTAAAGTATCTTGTTTTTGGTGTCACTTTAGGTGCTAAGGGCGGCGGAACAAGCCCATTTGTGGTCAGAATTAGTATTCCTTTATGACAAGTACGAGGAATACGATAATGCCGCCATAACCATGATGAATCATCCGACGGAAGCTTGGCGAGAGGGGCATTTCAAAGAAGTTATCACAAAAGTGGCTAACATCGAGCTTTACTACAAAGCTATCCAATTCTATCTTGACCATAAACCCATTCTCCTCAATGATCTTTTATTAGTTCTAGCTCCTAGAATGGATCATACCAGAGCTGTCAACTTTTTCACCAAGGCAAGCGATTAAATCTCAGTGTTATTTTCTTAAAAGAGTAGCGAGTTGTTGTAACGAAGCTTTCTTATTTGGTAGGTAAACCATCTTCCTCTAGTGAAACCCTACCTCCGCTCTGTTCAAAGTCTGAACAACAAGGCTATCAATGAGGCTCTAAATGGACTCTTGATTGAAGAGGAAGATTTCCAAGGACTAAGAACTTCTATCGATGCCTTTGACAACTTTGACAATATCGCCTTAGCCCAGCGGCTCGAGAAGCACGAACTGATCGAGTTCAGGCGAATAGCCGCCTATCTATACAAGGGCAATAACCGATGGAAGCAATCTGTTGAACTTTGCAAAAAGGATAGGTTATTCAAGGTATAGTTTAAATTCTTTGTTTCGGCCCCGTTTTTGTTTCAGTTTCGGCCCCGTTTTTGTTTCAGTCTCGGCCCCGTTTTTGTTTCAGTCTCGGCCCCGTTTTTGTTTCAGTCTCGGCCCCGTTTTTGTTTCAGTCTCGGCCCCGTTTTTGTTTCAGTCTCGGCCCCGTTTTTGTTTCAGTCTCGGCCCCGTTTTTGTTTCAGTCTCGGCCCCGTTTTTGTTTCAGTCTCGGCCCCGTTTTTGTTTCAGTCTCGGCCCCGTTTTTGTTTCAGTCTCGGCCCCGTTTTTGTTTCAGTCTCGGCCCCGTTTTTGTTTCAGTCTCGGCCCCGTTTTTGTTTCAGTCTCGGCCCCGTTTTTGTTTCAGTCTCGGCCCCGTTTTTGTTTCAGTCTCGGCCCCGTTTTTGTTTCAGTCTCGGCCCCGTTTTTGTTTCAGTCTCGGCCCCGTTTTTGTTTCAGTCTCGGCCCCGTTTTTGTTTCAGTCTCGGCCCCGTTTTTGTTTCAGTCTCGGCCCCGTTTTTGTTTCAGTCTCGGCCCCGTTTTTGTTTCAGTCTCGGCCCCGTTTTTGTTTCAGTCTCGGCCCCGTTTTTGTTTCAGTCTCGGCCCCGTTTTTGTTTCAGTCTCGGCCCCGTTTTTGTTTCAGTCTCGGCCCCGTTTTCGTTTTAATTGTGTTTTTTTCAAATCTTTTAAAGGATGCCATGGAATACGCGGCAGAGTCCAAAGCGGCGGAAATAGCTGAAGAGCTGTTGGCTTGGTTTTTGGAAGAAAAGAACCACGAATGTTTCGCAGCCTGTTTATTCCAGTGTTACGACCTTTTGCATCCGGACGTCATCTTGGAACTTTCATGGAAGAACAACATCATGGATTTTGCCATGCCCTATTTCATTCAAGTCATTCGGGAATACATTTCAAAGGTCGATAAGTTGGAGGAAATGGAAAGCCAGCGGTTGGAGGAATCTGCGCAGAATGAACAAAAGCCCCTAGTTTATGGTAAGTAAATCACAAGTTTCTAAATAAAAATTAATTGGACTTTAGTTAAGAGCAGGGTTCATACAAACCTGGAAAACCTGGAAAAATCAGGGAAATAAATAGTTGAGAAAAACCTCAGGGAAATTTCGAATTTTTAGTAAAATTCAGGGAAATCAGGGAAATTTGTGTCAAACAGGGGCCGAGTAATTAAGTAAAATGTTCGTGAACATCCCCTCCATAGGATTAACATTACACTATACTTTGGAGGCTCATAACTCTAGTTATATTAGAGATAGGGGGATGTCCTTTGAGTATGTTATAGTCCAATTTATCCCCCATCCAACCATACTAAAAATTTGGGGCTACGACAAACAGGGGCCGAGTAATTAAGGAAAATGTTCATAAACATCCCCTCCATAGGATTAACATTACACCCAACTTTGGAGGCTCGTAACTCTGGTTCTTCTAGAGATACAGGGATGCCCTTTGAGTATGTTATAGTCCAATTTGTCCCCCATCCAACCATACTAAAAATTTGGGGCTACGACAAACAGGGGCCGAGTAATTAAGGAAAATGTTCATAAACATCCCCTCCATAGGATTAACATTACACCCAACTTTGGAGGCTCGTAACTCTGGTTCTACTAGAGATACAGGGATGCCCTTTGAGTATGTTATAGTCCAATTTGTCCCCCATCCAACCATACTAAAAATTTGGGGCTACGACAAACAGGGGCCGAGTAATTAAGGAAAATGTTCATAAACATCCCCTCCATAGGATTAACATTACACCCCACTTTGGAGGCTCGTAACTCTGGTTCTTCTAGAGATACAGGGATGCCCTTTGAGTATGTTATAGTCCAATTTGTCCCCCATCCAACCATACTAAAAATTTGGGGCTACGACAAACAGGGGCCGAGTAATTAAGGAAAATGTTCATAAACATCCCCTCCATAGGATTAACATTACACCCAACTTTGGAGGCTCGTAACTCTGGTTCTACTAGAGATACAGGGATGCCCTTTGAGTATGTTATAGTCCAATTTGTCCCCCATCCAACCATACTAAAAATTTGGGGCTACGACAAACAGGGGCCGAGTAATTAAGGAAAATGTTCATAAACATTCCCTCCATGGGATTAACGTTACACCCAACTTTGGAGGCTCGCGACTCTGGTTCTACTAGAGATAGCGGGATGCCCTTAGAGTATGTTATAGCCCTATTTGCCCCCCACCCTCCTCCGTTAACGGGAAAAACCTGGAAAATTCAGGGAAGTATATGGGGAAAAACCTGGAAATATCAGGGAAATAGGTTTTCCAAAAGTTGTATGAACCCTGTTAAGAGGGATTTCAAAAAATAATAAACAAATTGGCGTAATTTAGCTCCAGAACCGCAGTTAATGTTAACAGCCGGTCCTGGTATGATTGCTCCTGGTTACCAAGCTTATGGTGTTGGTCAACCTATGCCAGGATATCAAGGTTACGGAATGTGAACAATATTTCTTTGTTAAGTTAAAAATATAAAAAGCAAAAACAAAAAAAAAATATTAACCCCTGATGAAAATCCTGGCGATATTAATAATTTAAAAAAAAAAACTAAAAAAACTTAGGCAGAGCCTGCGTGAACTTTTTTTTTATTTTTGAGGCGTAACTTTCTTCTTGAACTTTTACTCTTCAAAGGGGAAAAAATTCAAAAAGTTAAAAAAAACAAAGGTTAAAGGTTATATCTATCCGTACACTTGAGGAGGTAAAAATTGTGATGTATTTTGCGTCGCCTGCAGGTACAGGGGCTACCCTCAGTTAACTGTCTAAAAATAAAACAAAACAAAACAAAACAAAATCTATATAGAAGTTTTTTTTTTTTCTTCGTAAGTCCTGAGGTTTAAAAAAAAGTAAAAAACTCATTCCAGTTTGTATTAGTGGGTCTTTAATTTTTATTCGCCAGTGACGTCATTAAAAATATAAATTAATAAATAAAATAAATAAAGAAAAATCAGTGTTCGAGAACTTGAGGGTTAAAATAGGCTAAAATTAAAAAAAAAAAAACAAAAAAACATTGGCAATGCCTTTAATTATATTTTATTGCAAGAAATAATAGTGAATTTACGTCTATGGGTGTTCTTTCCTTTCCAAATATCATTGTACAGAATCTTGAAAAAAAAAAAAATTAATTAATTCAAAAGATAAAAATCCTTGTTTGAAATTACCGGTTAGGCTTAAGCAATCTGCTGAAAATTATTATTATTAATTATTAAGCCCCCTATAAATTTAATTAGTTATATATATACAACTCTCTCTCTATCTCTCTTCCTTGCGTAGAGTTTTTAATCTTTAATCACTTATTCCAATGCATTCTAAACTAAATATTAGAATAATTTAATTAATTAATTAATTAATTACCCCCCCTTTAGGTTAATAATATAAAAAATAATTAATTAAAGTTGGTTTCACATTATTTTTTAGAAAACACTTTGACAAAAAAAAAACCAAACCAAAACCTAATTGTTGTTTGTTAAAAAATACATAAATCCCAAAAAAAAAAAAATAATAATTAATAAAATAAAATAAAAACCTTCCCAATTTTTCAAGTAGATGAAAATAAATAAATAAATACAAAATGTAAAGAAATTACAAAATTACAAAACCTTGACTGTTTAATTAAATAATGGGAAATGTTTTTATAGGATAGTTTTTGGCTTCTCTAATCTTTAAATCCACAGTCACCATCCCTTTAAATCTCCAAAAAAAAAAAAAAAATTAAAAACCTTCGTGCGAAAATAAATAAAAATTAATGAGAGTTAATTTAATTAAAATAAACCAGCCTTATTGATTGATTGTAATAAAGTCTTTTTATTATTATTATTATTATTATTATAATTTCTTTAGGTTTATGTGTAATTTTCATTGCGCGCAAGTTTAATTTAAAACCTATTTTTGTTAGCCCAATATTATTATGCAAAATAGTTTATAAAAAATACAAAAAAATAATCTTGTGATTTTAAAGTAAAGGATACAAGCAACGCCAAAGATTTTTGGTGGTATTTTTCTTTTTTTTTTCCAATTTAAAATCGTAAAAAAAGGTAAAAAATGTTTGGGATTTAAGTGAAAAATAAAATAAAATAAAATAAAATTGAGGAAAGTTCCTGCCTTATAGTTTTTTTTTTGGGTAGGATTTATAGGTATAGTTTAAAAAATATACATTATTCAAATTATTAAAGCCGCCCCCCCTTTTTTTCCCCCACGTTTCTTTTAAACTTATATATATTAAGAAGCGTTGCGTTTCATTGGTGAGCCGAAAAAAAAAAATGTTATTCATTGTCCATTCATCGATTCATTCAGACTTATCCCGTGATTCTTGTCTGGCACTATTGTACTCCATAGTGTTTCTGTCAGGTTAAAATTAAAAAAAAAAAAAAAAAGAAAAAGAGTTCATGAATTACTAAAAAAACATTTCTCAAGAAGAAAAGCGTTCATAGAAAACCGTCTATACTAAAGCCATGTCGGTAGATTATATATATATAAAAAGATTGAAAAAAAAAAATAATAATAAAATTGTAACAAATGTCTGATGAATAAAATTATAGGCTGAATTTTCCTGGGTTAAATCCCGATCGTTTGTTTCTGTAATACGTTTTTCAATAGGAAAAGCAAACAGCGCAGGGGCCGCGCCGTTATAAGAGTCTTTCGTCTTTCCCTCGTGGCAAGAAGCACAGCAGGAGGCAGTGTAGTCGTAAGTTTCCCGCGTGTAGCGAACGCGGGCTCCGTTTGGCCACGTGGCCTGGCGTTGCCTCGTGGCGAGATTGAAGAAGATTTATAACGGCCCGGCCCCTGTACTGTTTGCTTTTCCTATGGCATTTATCTTCAATGGCTCCTCCCTGTTATAAAAGGGATCTTTGTATAAGAAAGAAAATAAACCATTCATTCATTCAATGTTCTATAGAACTCGCTAAGCCTTGGTGTGATCATAAGTCAAAATCATGATCGCTGCAAGAGCACATTGACCAAATTGCCGGCATCCATTTTTCATTGCGCCATGCATTATTCTTCGCTTGCCTTTCGTGGTCAATCCAAAGATTGGTTCTCAAAGGTAATTATAACGGGATTATTTAATTTAATTAGTTAGTTAGCATAAAACCTTACTTAGTGTTACCATTATCATTTTCTTTCGATTCGAATGATTTATTTTGTTCCATGATTCTTGAAAACCAAAGCCTCTCAGTTTCCAACAAAGGGGCTTCAAATAGCAATCGGAATGCAATGGCCACTAGGAAAGTGATAAGGGTGTTGGCTACGAATAACCATACCTGAGGGAAATTTAAAAGTTCAGAGATTTTATAGATTTAGTAAAAATATATTCAAATGGGCCTTATTTACAAAATAAACAATTTTATTGTCTGAGTTGCCAATTAGATTTCCGTTGAAGAGGTATATAACTAGCTCTTGCAAAAGGTAAACGGCAAAGGTTAGGCGGTTTAGAACTATGAAACCCCTCCAGGACAGTAGTCGGTTGATGGTACCTGATGAAAAACGGTTTAAAAGTTGCATTAATTTAGAGACATGACCATGGATAGGGCAACAGAGTTACTTTTCCGTGCAGATCTACAGTAGAGCGTCAACCAAGTTAAGGATAACCCCCAAATTAATCTATGCAGTCCACCATATAAAAGCATGGCCCACAGAGTTGGGATGGCTCCTTGATGCCACGTAGCTATTCCAAACACAACCCCAAGTATTCCGGCAGTGGAAAAGATCCAACCAAATACCTTAGAACACTATAAATATATGTTAAATTTTTAGTTAGTTTCCTGGTTTATTCAATATAAATCCATTAGAGATTTTTTCTGTCAGCTATCTCAATCGACTCCCTCTCCTTTTTTACCCACCGGCTATGCTATAAGCTCTATGAGGAAGATCGTCGTTTGTCCCACGGTCTGAACAACCCCTTTAATGCACTTACCCTTGAAAATACGACCAGTTCAGACTGGCGCACGTAAGTACCCACGAATAGTCCAATGGCATATATACCAACGTGGTTGTAAAAAGGGGTGTACATTCTGGCAGCGCTGTCAGCCCCGTTCCTATGCAAAAACGTGTAATGATTCATGGTTTAAGACCTGAAAATCAAATCTAATTGAACCTACTGCCAAATGAGTTGGTACATGATAGGAACTGGTGGATCATTGTACAAATACATGATCAAAACGGTGCTACTTGACGATGCCACCATTAGAAATGCCAGAAATGCTTGTCCCAACTTGGTATTTCTATAATTAACGCTGGTTTTATTGATTTCGTCAGACTAGAAAGTTTTCGGTATAATACCTCGATCTTATATATAAATATGTGAAAGCTAGTGGATAGAGTTGTATGTCCATTGAAATGTACCAAGCTTGAGGAAGACACTAAAAATTGCGTTATTTTGGCAACTTTCCGAGTGTTTATTTACTTACCATCGATGGTAAAGATAAGTAGTTAGAAACTCCTAAGATTGTGGCCCAGTAGTTTAACCTACAGTTTTCGGCGGCAGACCCAACTATATCTTGCCACATAGGTCCACTCCCGAATATAGGAAGGACAATTATAAAACCAATAATCACGACGCAAGGCACCAGTAACCTTAGTATAATATCCAATGTACCATATATTGAATAACTGAAGGGAAATATAGCAATTCTACCTGTACACTCTACGAAATTGGAACATGATCAAGTTCTTAACCCTTAATTGTTCCTGATTCAACTGTGACATTTGGTAAGCAACCAGTACGCCCCTGAAAATGAACACACGAGTCTCTTAGCTTGCCAATTATTATTACTCCAATTTACATACGTTATGTAAACGAAAGAATCGACGCTTAAAAATGCATTGGTTGTAAATTGATATTCAAACTTTGCCATTTTTTTGTAAGTAACAAAGTATTCTCCTATAGGTGTAGAAATTGCGTTAAACCTATACGTTTAATTTATTTATATCAAATCTAAATATTACTAATTAGAAAAATATCGGTGAATCCCATGGTATGGGCGAACAAAATCCAGATAACAGTAAAAAATCTCAAACCATTGAGCGAGCTCAAAGCTTCGTCTTGGTTAACGGGGATCTTGATTAATTTAGCCCAATTTTCCATGATCGAAATGGCTTCTAAATAAGTGTTTTTCACCTCGGTTTCTGAAAAAATATGTAAATAATATAGTTTCGAATCGTATTTTGCAAGCTAAACGCATTCAGACGGATTAAGCTTAATGGTCTATCATAGTATGATGAATTTAATTTATCATACCTTTTAATGTCTTTGATAGACGCTGGTTTCGTCGGTGAACCAGTGACGCAACAACTACCACAAGTGCAAAGACAAGCAGGATCCCTCTGTTGATAATAAAGTTCGTTTGATTTTAAT
Organism: Phalangium opilio; assembly: GCF_054372755.1. Taxonomy (NCBI): domain Eukaryota; kingdom Metazoa; phylum Arthropoda; class Arachnida; order Opiliones; family Phalangiidae; genus Phalangium; species Phalangium opilio. Next base: position 1,465,254 of record NW_028324155.1, read on the forward strand.
TAAAGATACATTTAATTCCAGCATTATACCCGACAACGTATTGATCGGTCTTTATTGATTCTATAAATCCAGTTTTGATTTCGCAACTGTAAACATTCGCTTTAAATCCCGTGTTCAACGCCACTAAATTCAAGGATGAAGATGTTATCTTTAAAACCCTGTTGGAATTATTCGGATTTTACCAGTATCGCTTAAATATTGAACATCTTGGATTTGACAACTGGAAGGCAAGCAAACCCCAAATCTGTACGCGATGTTGTAGAAATTCCAGGCAATTTTAGCCAATTCTTTCCCGAACTAAACAACATAAACAACATCTTGACGCGTTAGCATTTCGAAAATGAACTTGCATGGTTATTGTCGCGAACTGGCGCGACATGACTTACTTCAGTTTTCCTTGGGACTTTAAGAATTTGATCCTCTGTTTTCTCGAAAAACTTTGGCTGCTTGGGAAGGGGAACTTTAAGATCAACTAAGCAGTATTTTCCAGTGATAGTAGTTTCGTTTTTGATGGTTTTAACATCGAGACACTCGTCGAATGAACCAAATGACGATAGGGTTCCAACTAAGAGTCCCCCGTTTATACCTCCGTTAGCGTCGTACACTTTTAGAACAAACTTATGAAGTTTCCAATAACTTGATTTATTACAACTTTTAATATACGTACTTTCTACGGCCCATTTGCGAAGCGCTTCAAAATCATTTATAAAATATAAAATATCTCTTTCACATTCTCGAGTCAATGAAGCCACTTGAAGCGTCTCATTAAGTAGTAATCGATATTCGTGAGCGATCGAACTGGATTCGCGAATAATATAGTCTTCCAATGTATCCCATTTTCTTATCAATTCAAAAGAATTCGCTTCTGTTTCCGTTTTAGTCGGTTTAAAAGTGGCCCCAAAACACTGTAAATAAATACAGCTTGAATAGAAAGTTAGACCAAAGACCATTCGTAGCGACATTTTAACTGAAGGATCAAGTTCAACAATACTTAAGAATAACTGGCAAAAGTTCCGTAAAGTTTTTATCTAGCGATTGAAAGAAAGAATATTTCCTACTTGTAAATAAATACGAATATATCACGAAAAACTTAAATACAGCAATTACACTTTTATTACACCTCGAAATTTATTAAAAGGAAAACCACGACTTTTCCTTGACAATTTCGCAAGAAACCTTAGAAATTTTTATTGCATTTATGAAATATGCTTATTGGATTTAAAGAACTATTATTTAGCATAAAAAGAAACCACACAATTTCTCGCGAATGATACAACAGACACCAGGCAGACACTTATTAATTTTTCTTTAAAATTTACTTTTTCCTAAATGTTTTTGTTTTTCATTGGTGGTAAATTATTATTAGCCATGTTGTCCAAGACGTCTTTTTGTTTTTCAAGTTCTTTGGGGTTGGTGGGAAACGGCGGTTGTTTCGCTTCATTTGGCGTAATGTAGCTGACCAATTCGGCCAATGGTCGTTCGTAGATAACGTGCGCGAAGAAACTGGCTATCGATACCAAAACCACCATTAACAAAGCTTGACTCCACTGAAACCAAACATCATAAAATGTTAACCTCTTTTAAATTTACTCTTTTAATTTCAGTTTACCAAGTTAGCGTATCGCAAATCAACCAGTGATTGGTTGCTGGCGACGAAGTAAAATATTAGGGGTATATTGGAAACGTAGAAAGAAAACATGATTCTTCCACCGAAGTCAAACATTGGAGAGGACAAGAACTTGTTTAAAGATTCTGAAAAGGTAAATTGAGTGTGGTTGTCTTTGTAGGTACTTAAAAAAAAGAGTTTCGCAATGCCTTAAATACAATATTACCAAAGTTTCCAGTAGCGCAAACTATGACGAGCCACGAGTGACTTACTGCCCAAAGGAACTTGGAAAATACTACGTACAGCACAGCTTCAAGTGGACTTGGTAGAATTCCGTTGTTCCAATCGTAGGACGAGAAAATGACGTAGTAGAAAATTAGGAAAGAGGTGAACCATCCTCCGAGTAAAGTCAGCTGGAATGGGTGCAGGGTGAGTCGTTAAGTTTCGTTATTTTACCATCACAAACAAAGCAACCTTCTTTTGGCATCGCGAGCGCGTCGTGCAATTACCTTTGAAAGTTTAACTTGTTTGATTTTAGTCAAACATATCCCGGTAGCGATACCCAAGCTATAAACCGACATATGCGAAAACGGAGACTCATATTGTCTCGCTAACGTTTCTTGCAAATGTCTAAAATAACATTGTTCATAAATCCCATTGAATTTACACTATCCTTCTTACAAAGTCGGACTTACTCTATGTTGCGAAAGAGTATAGTCGGTTCTTCGTCGTAAATGTACGCTTTTAAACCAGTATAAATCGTAGAAAGGACACTGGATACGACTAGGAAATAATAACCGAATCGTTGGTTTCTACGAAGAAATACAATTTATTGTACCGGTATAAAGTTCAGGTAAATTCTAGTAATTACCTGCAGTAACAGAAACTGAAAATCGCGAAGAAAATAAACAACTGCAAGTCGCAGCTAATGTACCAGAAATGAAACGCGCACTGTATGGTGCCAATTAGGGAAATAAATCAGAACCCAAGTTTTTTATTGGTTTTATAGGTTTTTTTATAATACCAACCTGTTCGTCGGGTTTTTCAAAATTAGTTCCAAAATAGAGTATTTTCCACCAAGTTTTGACGCACTGCTCGTTATAGGACCCAACCACCTCTTTGTATAAAGGTCCTTCGCCAGCAAAGGGCAATAGGAACATTATTCCAATTATCACTAAACACATTGGTAAAATTCTAGAGCCGGATACGCGAAAGATTAGTATATTTCAGCGTCGTCCAATACAGGGTATTTGTACTACCTTAAGTAACGTCTGATAATCGGTATCGTGATTTCGGACAAGGCGCTAAATCCAACTCCACTCTTTACTGGTACACCTTTCCTGAATTTTATGTATGCCAGGATAACCGCCCTGTAAAAGAAGATATTTTTAAAATTTAACTCAAGAGTACACGAGGAAATGTACTTGAATTTACGTGCTAAAGAAGAACGTATCCACGGATATAATAGAGTTAGCAGAGATTTGATTGAAAAATGACCGAGTAAACAATTTGGTTTTCTCGTGGCCATCTTAAAAATGTCGACACTTGATTATTAATAATAACGGTACGTCGGTACAATGATCGTCTTACGATAGCCTCTGGCGAATAGGCCCACTAATAAGTAATGTATTACTATAGTCCAAACGGTAGCGAGACATTTAAGGCCATTGATATGTGACGATTTAGGGTCGCTGTGCTTTGGTGGGGTTAGTAATTGCGACATGTGGTGGGTGAAACTGAATGTTTTCTTGATTGTTCCAAGAATTGCTGGAAAAATTCCAAGTATAATTATCGTTCATAGCATTTTTTGCCATCTATATAAATTACTTTTCGAGTTGGCATCTCCTGGAAGGAAACTGGTTAAGATCACGATAGTGGCGAAGGCCAACAACGAATACCTGTTAATCGAGTTTAAATCATCTTATGGCGTAAAATTATTTCCAAGCGAATAAACATTCGAGAAAATGACTTACAAAATATATTTATGATGAGGTTCAAACGGATCTTTTTCCACGGTTTGGCAGTCCTTGACTTCAGCGTTTAATCCCAGTTCCTTAGAGACTAAAATATGGTTATTGTAAAACCTTCGTACGGTAATTAGTCAATTATACCTTGGCCAGCGAATAGTTCTAAATCTTTTCCCGTACAAGTAGACGGAATGCAAACTCCGTATCGGAAACTCCGCTCGTAAAAATCATATGATCGTGATTTGAGCGATTGAATGAGCTGTTTGTAAAAATATTGATTTCAAGAGTTTTAGAGAACTACATCCGGTTTTTGGTTCATTAGCTTATTAATTAATTTGCGTTAGAGTACGCTAGATCAAGATAGAACTTAGGCCAATGACTAACGGGAAGTGGAAAACCTAACGCTCTCACACATCTCAAGTTTAGCTTCAACGGCTTTCTCTCTATGAAAGCTATTGAAAGCAAACTAACCTCGAATTCGGTTGTTAAGTTGTCCAAGGCAGGAACACTATCGGGAATTCTGAAAGAGTTTATTCTGCGTGCCATGGGCGGACGCAAATGGACAACGCAGTACTGACCGATCAAATCACGGTCATCCAGCTTAGGTCCTCTAATATCAATACAGTGCTCGAAATCACCCATTGAAAACCAGTTGTTAAATAACATTCCACCTCCATGGTATCCAGTCGCGTCAACCACTTCGTATTAGAGGTTATTTGGTTAAACCGACGAATCCATGAATCAAATAGGATAACTTACTTTCAACTGCCCACATTTTTAAATTGATAAAGTCGGTGAACATCCGATTAACGCCTCGAATGCACTCCGAACTCACTTTCGAAGTTCGGGATGTTCGGTTGAACGCTGACCATACCGTGTTGGAATAAGCTTTAGCCAGTTTCTGAAATTTGGGACCTAAGTCGTTCCATTTTGCTAAAACCACCGTATCTGGTTCTATGTATAAATTGGGTGTGGAGAAGAGGTTAGAGTTCGTTTGAATTATAACTGTAGAAAATGTGAAGAGGGTCAATAGGGTGCAAACCGCGGAACGGAGAGACATTTTGGCGACCGTCCTTTGTGTGTTCCGCACTTGGTGTTTTTGCAAATCTCGAAAATTATAATATCTAACCTATATTTTTAAATTTAGAAGGAAGCGAAGTTTGCTTTTGTTTCTTATACTTTAAAATTAAAACCGAGAGTTTAAGGTAACTAGGAAGTGGATTTTAGGGACCCCGCGGGCACCTCTTTTATATTTGGAAGCCGAGGAGACCGCGACAAGGAAACACTTCCCAATGTGTGAACCGGGCTATACTGTGTCCGTAGCTGAAACACCAACCACTTACATACGGATATGCTTACAAATACTTTGTTTGACCCCCCCCTTTGTACTTGTTGTTTACTGCTCTAGGATGTTTTTCCCCTTTCCCATAAATTTTCGTGCAAAACTTAATCAATAAATTAATTTTCATTTTTGATTGAGTGCCATTTTCAAGGTTTGTACGCCTTTTAGTTTGTCTAGAAACCCCACTTAAGTTTAAGATATGGTCGCCCATTGTTAGTTGGATGAGTGGTTTCAGTTCATCTAGCCCCCTTCCTGTTGGATCTCGGCCTTTAATTCAACGTTAATTGAAATTCAAACTTGCCTCTTCGACAGTTTTTTTTGTTAATTATGCATAAGGAAATTTCCTATAGCAAAACGTATTAATTTGTAATTAAGATCCAATTAAAATATTTGATTGATTAGAGAAAATCACCCCCTTATATGATACCAATCAACTGAATTGTACGCTTTCCAAAAAGAAACCAGTTCAGTCTTGGCAGGTATCCAACGTTTTTGCCAACACGGGGGTATGGGTGTAAAAATTATGTACCATATGTTTATAATGATTCTAGATGGCAATACATTCTTAAGTGTACAATTATAGATGGCAATACATTCTTTAAGTGTACAATTATAGATGGCAATACATTCTTTAAGTGTACAATTATAGATGGCAATACATTCTTTAAGTGTACAATTAACAGGTAGTTTAAAGAAATTATGTATGAAAACCCTCGCAAAAGGAAGTTTTTCACCAAGGCTGATATTTTCCGCCCGTTTGAAATAAATAAAACATACTTCTTCTAATTTAAATAAAATACTCATAAACGGTCTATAACGACGAAAGTTACATTTGCTCTGAAGGCTGAAGTATTGTATTTTGGGAGTTTTGGGGGGAATAAAGGCACACACTTCAAAGTACACAGGTTGTTTCTGATAAGTCTACCATGGGTTAAAGGTTGTTGGGTTAAACTGAGTCGAAAGTGTTAAGGAAAATTGGGTCTGCAACATGTAGTTTCGAAGATATGGGCTTCCAAACATTGATTGGCCCCTAAAACAATAAATAGAAATGTTGTTGATCCCGTGTTCTTTGACCCAAAGAACCACACCCTTTAACTTATCAGAAATATCCTGTTAACAATTTCCTCGATTTAATTCAAATTAACAATTTCAAGCAACCATTTTATTTATCATTATATCGCACTATCAATCATTTGATTCAGCTAACGAACAACTTACGTAGTCCCAAATTATACTAGAGAGAATTTAAGCATTATTAATATGTTTTATTAGAAGCAACGTGATTTTTTTCCCTAATTAAAATTCTCTTCAATATCTTCGAATGATGAATTGTCGAATTCTGGGATCATGAAGGTGCCCGAGCTAGAGATGGGAGGGTGGATGTTTGGGTACACGAAATCGCTGGATGAACGCGTGCTAAACCCACGCTCACCCAAAATGTTTGGTCACGATCTGGCCTATTCTCCTCTGTTGCAGGTTTTCGTAGAATCGTACAGTTGTTTTCGTAGACTCGAAGCCATACATACCCCTTAGCGAATTCACTCTCACACACGATATTATAAAAACATCCTATAGACCCTTAAAGAAAATCGTTCAAATTTCCCAACCGTCTTTTGAGGATTGACAGAGCATTCTGGGTAATCAGTATATTAATCTGATTGGTTTAGACGGCTATGGGCCGATTTTGCGCAGTAGTGGCAAGGAAGTGTACTTTAAAAATTTAATGGCGGAACTTGGGAACTGAAGTTTCAGGTGAAAGTGATTTAGGAACTGTTTTAGAGCAGATTTCGCTTTATCAAAAGCTCACAACGTAATTACCTTGTTGTTTTTCGCAATGGAGTCTCAAATCGTAGAAAGGTAAGGAGATTTCCAAAGCTTGTAATTGAAATTACACAGTTTTAGATTTTGGCAAAGGCTTAGTAAAGTTTTTATAATTTATTCAACGAAACCTTTCGCCACTAGATGGCGTTGGTACTCTATTGAAAAAATGCCGACTCGGCGATATAAGGTGTCCAGCTTGTTTATTTTCTTTAAGGGTCTATTGCTTATCAACCTCAATCAATTATAACCCAATGACGTTGCGTAAAAAAAATTCCGTCACGGGTGCAGAATTGAACCGTAGTTCATTTAATACTTATTAATAAATTATGGTAATTAGAGTACTCGATTTGAGTTTTGTTTTTAAAGGTCGTAAATTACGTACCAGTTAATTATTACAAGAGTTAGAGTAAATTAATTATAGTTTAATGGGTGGTCGACCATTGGTCAATCAATACCATATTATATTGGGGTTAGTTTTTGTGATAAAAACAATTGGTTGAGAAAATTGTAGTGTGCCATTTAAGAGGCGTATTATACGGTCCTAATAAGTTATTCCGTCTTTGTTTTTGTTCCTTAATTAATTTAGTGTACATGGTCAGACAATGTGAAATATGTAAAAATTGTTCAAAATATCTAGAGGGCGTTAAATTAAATTAATATGCTAAATCGCTAATTAGTATTGCAAATTAAAAATATAATTACGAGAATTTAGAATTCTAGAGTAATAGAATGCGGCGCGAGCTTGACGGAGAAAGCCAGACGGGCGACAAAAGTGTCATTAGACTCGACTAATTTTCTCGTTCGATCCAGTTTTTTTTAAGAATTTCCGATGAGTTTCGGTAAAACTATTAAACTAGATTTCTTCAATTCGGACCTTCCAAAGGCGGTATTATTCTTAGGGTAGAACATTACCTGGCATAATATCGACCCGGGCGATGATTCCGATAAAACACAAAATATCGTCGATGTGGCTGTCGATTTGTATTAAAAAGCAATTACGTTGACACAATTTGACTTCCTAAGTCATCCCTAATGGCCATAACCTATAATTAAAACCACTCGAATAGTCTATAGTCATTAGAAATCGGAACATAGGCCGGTATATATGGAAAATAAATAATATCAGAAGGGGATAATTGAAGAAGGATGACACTCTGTATCCTCTTAATACTTTAGTTATGTAACATGATTCTTCCCTTGTTTGCTCTCCCGCTCATCAAACCAATTCAGATGGGCATTCTATAACTGTTTCGTACTAAATCCTCAGCAATCAACCCACAAACCTTGATTGTCTTGACGTGTGACAAAAATCCACAAGCCCATGCGCCTTGTCAAATAGTTAAGCAGTGCTAATAGAGTAATGATGAGGGAACTATTTATCGCGTATATGGTGATTAAGTTTAGTAACCTTGCTCCAAATGTAAAATGATGTTGGGAAGAATCATGTTAAAATTACCCCGCCCGATTTGTGGTACACTTCTCTAGAAGAGAAGTATTATATACTTCTGACTGTATCCAGCCGTATATACGTGGAATGAATTTCTTATTTTTATTTATGTGGTAGACAGGAAGTAGCATCTTTTGAAAACCAACCACGTTTTTTTTTTCTTTTTTTTTTCCAAGATTTTTTTTTATATAGTTCATTTCCGAGGCGCTTAATTTAAAGATGAAAACTATCAGGATATGTTTAGTTATTTAAGGTTGATCGACAATTAAGGAGATAACATCATTTTGGTAAACGAATAAAGATCGCCTCTAAACATAAATATGTTAATTCACTAAAGATACGGACGTAAAATATAAAAAAAAAGAACTTAGTAGCATACTGATTTATAAATCCTAATTTTAAAAATTGGGTTTTTATTAGCTTAAAGTGAAAATCTTGTATTTTATATAATTTTGAAGGAAGAAAAGTGAAAAATAAAAATATGAAGTTCATTTTATTTTTATCAATTTTATTCGTGGTTTCAATGAACTTTCATATCGAGATCAATCAAACGTGAGATGTAATTGGATACGCATCCTTCTTACGCGAAATATGAAAACCGAAAAACTATAAACAATGCGATAAATTAGTTTACAAAATAATTTTTATCGGTATGAAGTATAGAAGAGGTATAAAATGATTTGTGTTTCTGTACGAAATTCGTCCTATCTATAGCTTAGATATATATTTATATAAGGTAGTCTAACCCTGGCTGGAATTCAACCCATTTACATGATTTTACTGACAGAACTTCACCCGATGTTACATTTATTTAAAATAATTCATCCAATAGGGTAACAAATCAGCTTGTAAAACCAATTTTGAACCATTTCAATCATGGAGAAATGCGTGAACTCCCATTCAGTTTGAAGATATATTTAAATTTCACATTTCAAAGTTCTTATTTTTATACCAAAAAGTATTTTTAAATGTTGATTTATACATATATAGTATAGTGTATAAAATGTCATCTCGTAAAATTAAAATAACAGTACTTGGGGATTACATACAGACCTACAATATCATGTATAACCCAAATATTTTTCCAGCTATATGGTTTTGGACTTTACTCGCGCGATGCTTTGACCCACTATTTTAAATATACTGGTTTTAGGTTTCAGCCAAACTCGAAATTTCTTGAATTATCTCCGCCTTGTTGTTGTAAAAAAAGAAAATAAAAAACCTCTCGTACGCATCATAATTATACAAATTACCTTAATACAAAGTTTGTTTTTCTACTTGGCCATAATTCATGGTTTTTCAAAAAGAAGAAAACAATCTTTAACTCATTACCCGATTAATAAAATCTGTCATTGTAGACAAAGACTGGAAAGTGTAAAAGATAAGGTTTGAAAATGAACTGCCTGAAGTAACAGATATTAAAATTTTCACTCTTGAAGACATCATTATAAAACATCAATTATTTTAAAAAATTCTTATCTTACTTTTTTTCACCAAAATTACTTCGGGAAAGTATTTTAAAAAGGAACATGCGCGTTATTTTAAAAATACTACGGCTTTACATTTTATTTTTTATCAAAAATTTAAAATTAGGTAGAAAATTCACCCTATAACGTGAGAAAATCGTTGAGAGCTTACAAAATATAAACCGTATTAAAACTTTACAAAACATATTCTTAAATTGTAAAGCTTTCAAAGTATTAAATATTAACGTGCTGTGTTGCTCTCAAAGATCACGATCAATCTACAGATCTTTTCGACACTAATAACTAAATCACAAAGAAAAGGCCTATATTATTTTCCGCTTCGCAATATTTTCAATTTTAAAATATAAAAATTTAAACTCTTCAAGAGAAATCTTTTCAGATATCCAAGCATTTGAATCTCCTAGAATCAAATGTTAGTTGTAAGTAAAACCAGTACCAAGCTAGTATCCCTTAAACCCTTCTAGGTGACAACTACTATTGAGGGCAAAATACTTGGTAAATATTGCTGAAAAATATTTTGGGAAAATGAAATTTTGGTGAAAAAAAGTAAGATAAGAATTTTTTAAAATAATTGATGTTTTATAATGATGTCTTCAAAAGTGAAAATTTTAATATCTGTTACTTCAGGCAGTTCATTTTCAAACCTTATCTTTTACACTTTCCAGTCTTTGTCTACAATGACAGATTTTATTAATATCTGTCACTTCAGTCTTCATATTAATTAAAATTCTTTAGAAAATATGGGAGAAAAAGTCCTAGGCCGTTGCGCGTCCATCGGTAATCTAGCTTAAATACCAGCCGTCGGTAATACGGCTAAATTACCAGTCGTCGGTAATCTAGCTTAATTACCGGTCGTCGGTAATCTAGCTTAATTACCGGTCGTCGGTAATCTAGCTTAATTACCGGTCGTCGGTAATCTAGCTTAATTACCGGTCGTCGGTAATCTAGCTTAATTACCGGTCGTCGGTAATCTAGCTTAATTACCGGTCGTCGGTAATCTAGCTTAATTACCGGTCGTCGGTAATCTAGCTTAATTACCGGTCGTCGGTAATCTAGCTTAATTACCGGTCGTCGGTATTACCAGTCGTCTGTAATCTAGCTTAATTACCGGTCGTCTGTAATCTAGCTTAATTACCGGTCGTCTGTAATCTAGCTTAATTACCGGTCGTCGGTATTACCAGTCGTCTGTAATCTAGATTAATTACCGGTCGTCTGTAATCTAGCTTAATTACCGGTCGTCGTTAATCTAGCTTAATTACCGGTCGTCGTTAATCTAGCTTAATTACCGGTCGTCGGTAATCTAGCTTAATTACCGGTCGTCGGTATTACAAGTCGTCTGTAATGTAGCTTAATTACCGGTCGTCGGTAATCTAGCTTAATTACCATTCGTCTGTAATGTAGCTTAATTACCACCCGTCGGTAATCTAGCTCAATTACCAGCCGTCGGTAATCTAGCTTAATTACCAGTCGTCGGTAATCTAGCTTAATTACCAGTCGTCGGTAATCTAGCTTAATTACCATTCGTCGGTAATCTAGCTTAATTACCGGTCGTCGGTAATCTAGCTTAATTACCGGTCGTCGGTAATCTAGCTTAATTACCGGTCGTCGGTAATCTAGCTTAATTACCGGTCGTCGGTAATCTAGCTTAATTACCGGTCGTCGGTAATCTAGCTTAATTACCGGTCGTCGGTAATCTAGCTTAATTACCGGTCGTCGGTAATCTAGCTTAATTACCGGTCGTCGGTAATCTAGCTTAATTACCGGTCGTCGGTATTACCAGTCGTATGTAATCTAGCTTAATTACCGGTCGTCGTTAATCTAGCTTAATTACCGGTCGTCGTTAATCTAGCTTAATTACCGGTCGTCGTTAATCTAGCTTAATTACCGGTCGTCGTTAATCTAGCTTAATTACCGGTCGTCGTTAATCTAGCTTAATTACCGGTCGTCGTTAATCTAGCTTAATTACCGGTCGTCGGTAATCTAGCTTAATTACCGGTCGTCGGTATTACCAGTCGTCTGTAATGTAGCTTAATTACCGGTCGTCGGTAATCAAGCTTAATTACCATTCGTCTGTAATGTAGCTTATTTACCATTCGTCTGTAATGTAGCTTAATTACCAGCCGTCGGTAATCTAGCTCAATTACCAGCCGTCGGTAATCTAGCTTAATTACCAGTCGTCGGTAATCTAGCTTAATTACCAGTCGTCGGTAATCTAGCTTAATTACCAGTCGTCGGTAATCTAGCTTAATTACCAGTCGTCGGTAATCTAGCTTAATTACCAGTCGTCGGTAATCTGGTTTTATTACCATTCGTCGGTAATCTGAATTAATTACCAGTCGTCGGTAATCTGGTTTAATTACCAGTCGTCGGTAATCTAGTTTAATTACCCTTAATTGGTAATCTAGTTTAATTACCCTTAATTGGTAATCTAGATTAATTACCCTTAATTGGTAATCTAGATTAATTACCCTTAATTGGTAATCTAGATTAATTACCCTTAATTGGTAATCTAGTTTAATTACCCTTAATTGGTAATCTAGTTTAATTAGCCTTAATTGGTAATCTAGATTAATTAGCCTTAATTGGTAATCTAGATTAATTACCCTTAATTGGTAATCTAGATTAATTACCCTTAATTGGTAATCTAGATTAATTACCCTTAATTGGTAATCTAGATTAATTACCCTTAATTGGTAATCTAGATTAATTACCCTTAATTGGTAATCTAGATTAATTAACCTTAATTGGTAATCTAGATTAATTACCCTTAATTGGTAATCTAGATTAATTACCCTTAATTGGTAATCTAGATTAATTACCCTTAATTGGTAATCTAGATTAATTACCCTTAATTGGTAATCTAGATTAATTACCCTTAATTGGTAATCTAGATTAATTACCCTTAATTGGTAATCTAGATTAATTACCCTTAATTGGTAATCTAGATTAATTACCCATTATTGGTAATCTAGATTAATTACCCTTAATTGGTAATCTAGATTAATTACCCTTAATTGGTAATCTAGATTAATTACCCTTAATTGGTAATCTAGATTTATTACCCTTAATTGGTAATCTAGATTAATTACCCTTAATTGGTAATCTAGATTTATTACCCTTAATTGGTAATCTAGATTAATTACCCTTAATTGATAATCTAGATTAATTGCCCTTAATTGATAATTTAATTAGTAACCCTTAATTGGTAATTTAATTAGTAACCCTTAATTCGTAATTTAATTAGTAACCATTAATTCGTAATTTAATTAGTAACCATTAATTCGTAATCTAGTTTAATAACCTCTAATTGGTAGTCTAGTTTAATTATCTCTAATTGATAATTTATTTTAAGAACGTTTAATTGGTAAACTACTTTAATTATTTAAATTCGTAATCTAGTTTTTTATCTTTAATTGGGAGTCTAGTTTAATTATCTTTTATTGGTAATCCAGAATAGTTAGCAGGGAAAAGTTAAAATGTCCATTAAGCTAGTTTGAATTTGACTATATCCGCGACAATTTTGACCCGTGTGTTTTGATGGCGTCGCTGTAGCGGCCGCGTCAACGTCACTGCAGCAATATTAAAGCCGTCTTATCTCACTATCGATAGGCCATTCCAACCAAAAGGCATTAAGAATAAACAATCGGATTATTATGAGGCAACTATACGTTAAAAAATGCCAACATTATTCTCGCTGATATTTCCTAATAAAACAGTGTATAAATGCTAAAATATCGCAGATTGGGGTAGTTTTTAAAATTTAAATTTAAACATACTTAAAATTAATTTTTCTCAAAAACCTTAAAAATGGTCCTAGAAAAAGGTTTAAATTTTGATATAAAACCGTTCCCAAACGTAACAAACGAATATTTCATGTCAAAAAGGTGGCCACAAAATGGCTAAATTTGAAAAAAACTCCATGTTATTTCTATGGGAAAATTTAACTTTTTCACCAAAAGGGCTGATTAATTTTATGGAAATGAAAACCACCCTTAGCAACTTTATTTTTTATACAATAAACTAATGGGTGGATCTTCTTGAAATTTTAACCACATATTGAGGGCCCGAGTTGTAGTTCTGTGGAATTTTTTCAAAGCAGTTAATACGATACAAAAAAAGTTATAACCAATCAAAAAACCATCCTTATACATTAAAGTCGGTATGAGGTCTTATCTAAGAGAGCTATCGCTCTCCTAGAATATCCCTGGCCGAGAACTCGAGTAAATATTACGAAATTTCGGCAAAATCTTCGAAAAAAATATAACCAGTATGAAAAATCCGTTTTTGTTTCGAAATTAATACAACCTTTAAGATTTTAATTTGAACTTATTGTTCGATTGATGAAAACAATCTGTACTATATTTCATCATAATGAAACAGGTTTACTTATTATTTTTTTTTTTTTGCTTCGCCCCTTAGTACAATAACGCGTGCAGCGACGCGAAAGTAAAATTCTTATCTCTTATTTTAATAAACAAAGTTAGTTCCACTAGAAATAAACATAACGAGAGTTTAAAGAACTCAATATTCTAATGAGGTGATGGTTAGAAAGAGATAAGGACACAGTTGATAATTTGATGTTTATGGATTTATGCCAAAAAATATTCCTCTTTGAAACAAGCTGAACTATGGCACCATTCGAGTTTTCACTCCCTTAATTCAGTTGCCTTTAGTAGATAATCAAGTTGAGCTTTACTTGTAAAGAAATGTAAGGTGTTGAAATTTCAACTTCCTTTGATTGTAGTCACAATGTAGCTTTGGAATTTCATTGGTTGAGAACTTAAGGACGTCATAAATTTAATTTGATAAGGTTTACATCGAAAGTGCATATTGAGAACTTGGGGACAATTGATTGATTTTGACGATGTCTTCTTCGAAAGTACGTTCATTAATGAGCCGAATTAGAGTGTACCAAGCGATGAGACGGTGTACCACAGTACCAGACGATTATTGAGATAAGACCACCCGCAAATAAAGAGTTTTTTCTCGCTAAGCCTAATGTTAGTTGAACCTAGATGGATTCGATTCTTTAACATAAAACGATCCAGCTTAAGCTTTAGTCCTAAGTAATCCATTTTAAATCTATTTGGTAAATAACGGCCAAGGGCTAGCTAGCTATTATTTCCCTTTTATGTAGAAGTCAATGTCCCTTGGGTTTTGGAAGTCTTTAAAATATTTTGGAAACCGATAAGGCAATTTCTCAAGTTCAAATTTTTTTTTTTACTTTTACCCCATCGAGCCGCTCACTCCACTAGCTGGCCATATCCTTCGAGATTCGGTCAAGCGTATCAATCTGCGCTTTCATTGTTGAGACGACCGCTGGCGAAGGAAAATGGAATTTAAAATTGGTAATATCAGATCGGTTTTAACTTTTAACAGCCATTTTCAATTTTAACCGAGTGCCTTGAGCGTTTTGACGGAAAGTATATATTTATAAAATCAAAATATCAAATTAGTTAAGAAAATATCACGGGTTTCCTTTTTATAAGACGATCATAAGTTTACACGATACGTTCCTTAAGTATGACTAATGCTTAGAGCTAGTTCGAGAACAACAAGTGAGAATTAGCTACACTCGGTTTTGCAGTCCATCTTCCTATTTAGTCTGTACGAAGCCATTGACAGCGTCTCGCTTTACGGGAATCTTAACGTCTCACTTACGTCACTACATGACAAACTCTCAGTAACCCGGACAAACTTATGGAACATATCTAATGAACTTATGGTATAATCTCTACCCAATTTTTCGTCATTGAATACAATAGCTGTGCCATTTTTCACGAAGTAAGCTTGCGGTACTTGTACATGCATAGAACGTTTAACGCTTTAAGGCGTTTCGTAGATCCCTTCAGGAGATATTGTTCTTCAATTACCAACTCCTCAAGGCTTCGTCGCTAAGATACTCACTAACTATACAACACCGTGGCTCACACCTGTCGTAATTTTTCGCGTGAGGTTCTTATTATTTAAAAGAAAACAAAGGAATTGGTCGCCACCATGGTTTCCTGTTACCGACAACTTCCGTTAACGTTAAAATATATACGCATGTCTTTTTCCTAAGACAAAACTTACATACCGGAAGTATTGAATATTAATTACGATTTGTGGTGATTTAATGAGAGAAAGTGAGGGGTATAGCCGAGATTAAGGTTTTCCTGGTGATTAGTTTTTTTACTCTAGAATTAAACATAAGTGCACGGATTTTGAGAACTAGTAATAAACGCTTTGATACACCAAAGGTGGGAATTAACTTTTAAAATTTGAAATAACCACCTGATGATTTATAAACCCCTATGAAAGACCTGATTTCTATGGTAACTTAAATTGGAAAACGTCTGATGCTTCTTTAATATTGTCTTAAATTGGTAGCTTGGGTGTCTAAGGCAATGTGAAGAACTGAAGTACTTTGTATATTTAAGAGTTCAATTATAATTAATGCAAAATCAAATAATTTTGATTAACTTTAATAAACAGTAAACTTGTTTTGAATAAGAGTAGGAAGTTTTTAAAGCATTTCTCTAGATTGAGAAGATAAGCGTGTCTTTAAATCGTAATTTTGAATATCACTAGCTCGAATTAATAATTTTTAATAATAAATTACCAATATTTATTACAAGCTTGATAATTATTTGTTAAATATTCAGGCGGATGCTAATAATTTCAACTCGGAAGAAACTTACATCTTTAAATATATATAAATCCCAGCAGGATATAGAACCCATTAAAAAACGTATGAGAACATATGAATTTCCATTATGTGTTACTATATGAGTTCGTATGGGTATGATCTATGAATGTTCTCTGTCTTAAATGGGTTCTTGGCAGGGGTGCACTTCTAGTCAATAACCCCTTTGAGTGTTTTCTGGAAATAATTTTTGCAAAAACACTGTGTGTTCGAGTCCACGCTCATCTAATATAATATACCAAAACCAAAGTCCAATTAGAATCGTGGCGTGACAGCTAAGACTATATATATGTATATACATTTCTGCTTAATTTCCCTAACTGTAAAGAGTAAATTGAAGGGAAACATAACCGCGTTTGAACTTCCCGGTACATATAACCTGATCACCTTCTTCTTCAAGTCTTCTTAGGCTTATTTCTATTTAAAATATTAACTTAAAAACGCGGTTAATATCTTTTTTTAAACGTCGTCTTTTGTTAAACAAGGTAATTACGAGAAATGTCAATAAAACTAGTTAAAAGTACGTCAAAGTTTTCCTTCAGTTTAAGGGATCGAGTAGAAAAAGTTGTCTACCTTCAAAAACCGTTATCTTTTTAAACCGTGTTTAAAATTTACAATACGTCTGTCTGTCTATAGAGATTTGAAATAAGGCCATTTATAATACATTTTTTGTTTTATAAATACACGCTGAGCTTTTTAATCTAGCATTATTAGTTATTCCAAGAATTTGACCACACCCGCTAGTTATTAAATAGATTTTTATATATTTTATACCGCTACCATGCAGTACTGGTTCTAATTTAAAGACCTTCAAGCTAATTTTTTATACGTCAAGCTGAGTTTTATAGTTAATATAGATTTTATTAGGTTTGGTGTAGTAGCTTGTTGGTCTACATAGTTAATTTTTTGGGGTGTGAATAATTTTCTATAATTTTTGTCCCTACTATGTTATATTAAAGTATGGTAATTAATCTGCGCGTAATTAAACACTGGACGATAAGGCATTAATTGATATTTATAACGAAACTCCAAATTTTTTACAACTGAAATAAGAACTCTTCGGCCAAATTCATTTTCTAGTTAAATTGATTTGTGAAATTCTAAGGGAAAAATCAAAGAAAATATAGCATGGAAATGTTTTTAGGATTTAAATTATGTATCTATATATTTCCCCAAAAAGACTTATAGTTTTGAGAATGAAGATATTTCTGGTTCTAAACGAGACCCCTTGAAGATGCGCTAAATTTAAAACCCATTGATTTTCGAGTATCCAGTTTACTTTCAACAGAACTTTCAAAAATAAAAAAATCTATCTTTAGGATTCCAGTAATTAAATATTGAAACCACCGTAAGATTACCACTCGGGGGGGGGGGGGTGGATATTTCATTGATCACGTTGTGGTCATCTATACCAAAAGGGTGTCAATCGTGAGTAATCCGCCTGCTCAACGAATTGGGTCAAAAACTCTTGAAAAGCTCTCGTTTTCGATCAAGGAAGGACCAGGGTGGGGTACCCTTTCTTCTAAGTCATCAAAAGTTATTTTTTTTTAAGAATAAGTATTAAGTATAGAAATCGTATTGTTATTACCTTACCTAGAGGCTTATCATTCAAAGAAAAAATGGAGTAACGGCACTGACCAATAGTTTATTTCAATCGTGAAGCCAAAAAAGTAAAGGAAAGATAAAAAATTGCAATAAGAAATTAAGAAGGAAGTGAAATTTCTTATTTTCGTGATGAAGTTTTCATTATTTTCCTGATCATCTTTGGCCTTAGGGGACTGCCATATCGAATAATTGTTTGTGAAACGAACATTGCTCGTTGGGTTTTATTATATAAAGATGCATGGGAAGAGAACTTAAAATCTTATCCCGTGTTTTTTAAAGAAAAAAAAAGACGCCACACCGATTAACTATCGTGAGCTAGATTCAACAGAAAAACATTATTGTTAAGTAAAACGTATTTTAGATATAGTCGAGAGAAAAAAAGTAAAGAAACAAAAACTAATTTTTAAATCCAGTTTTCGCGTTTTATTTAAATAACTTACTGGTTGTATTTCTGAGGGGAAATAATTTGTGTTTGAATGTATATTCCAGTTCCCGACTGTCTGTTAATAATATAATAACGTAACGGTAAAATTATAATGTACATAACTTGATTTAAAAAATTAATCATATATTTTTTTTTTGGAAACTTATTCCGCCAGTTCTTTTTCTATTTAATGAATACGATATTTCTATAACAATGATAATATTTAAAATTATAAATTTAAATAAGAAACCCCGTCGTTTAAAAATACATTGCGAAATTATTATGTTATACAAAATTATTAGGGGTTTTTTACTACTATTATTCGTTTGAACTCTGTTAATTTAAAAACTAAGTGACGAAACAACACCCTCGGTGAAATGCACAATCGCCCGTATGACCTAACTGACAATATTACTTTATTAAGTGTTATTTTAAGTTTAAAAGTATTCTGATTACAAATATAGTATAACAATACAGTAAGGAAGAAATTACACCGACAACAACAATTACTTGAAAGTTTAAAAACTTCAAGTTTTTGATCCAAAAATATAAATGTTTTATTTTACAAGTTACTGTTTCATAATTTTAGTAATTCAGATTTTTTTCCTTCCGACATCAGTATTTATATTTATTCCAGACAAGAAACATAATATTTATAGTTTACTTTCATATAACGTCACTAGAATTATAGTTTTAAATTAACGAAGGACATAATTAGTTTAAATTATATATACATGTAATTAGCATAAATTAAACAAATTGAGTAGGTGATATTCCGTTATTTGAAAAGGGAATTACGGTCCATATAAGAAAAATGGCGATATCTCCAGGCGATTTACGTTGAAATATTTCAATTAAATCTATCTCTATAGCGCCTCTCAAGGTTGTGGGCATTTCGTCAGCTCCCTTTTTAATAATTGCATTATGAATTCACGCATTATCCTCTTTTCTTTTATAACTTGAATTGTTTTAGTTCTAGCTACTGGTTTTGATTAAAGTAGGCTAATATCTTCTTGTATATATAGATATAGAAAAAAACTAGTAGGCCTCTTTTGAGAAAGAAAAATAAAGTCAAATAAAAATACTCCGGCCATTTAAGAAATTAGAAATTTTAGAATCAGGGAAAAAATACCTTAATAATAGCAGAAGGGGATAATAGAAGAAGGATGACACTCTGTATCCTCTTAATGCTTTAGTTTTGTAACGTCATTCTTCCCAGGCTCACCCCTTTTATTTTGCTTTCCCGCTTATCAAACTACAAACGGGCATCGCACCGTAAGGTGAATTTTATAATTGTTTGGCATTAAATCCCCAGCAATCATCCCACAAACCTCGTCATGACGTGGGACAGAAATGCACGAGCGCGTCTTGCCAAATATTTAAACGCTAATAGAGTAATGATGAGGGAACTATTTATCGTGTATGTGATTCGGATTAGTAACCTTGCTCTAAATGTTCCGATGTTGGGAAGAATGACGTTACACTTACCCCGCTTTGTGGTACACTTCTCTCGAAGAGAAGTATTATATACTTCTGATAATAGTAACTATAAGGGAAGTTATTACGAACGGTTCATGTTCCGTTATAATTCCGTGACGGAATTATATCAGGCTAAAGGCAATTAGAAATAAATTGGAACAAATTTAAGTTTAATCAGATATAAGTTTATTATTTGATCTCGCCGAGAAACTAAAGATTTCACTATCTAAACCAAACACATGTCCGGTCCACTGTTTTCGACTTATGTTTGGAGTGTTTTAGGGATGACCCCTTAATTAAATTAGAAAACATTGTCTTAATCAGTTTCTTAATTAAATTTAAGGGCTCATCCGTTAACTACTTCAATCAATCTTAACTCGAAAACAGTGGTCCAAACACCAAAATGTCATTGAACATTTTCGACTCAAAATCGTTCGTCCTAAGAACATTCCCCTCAATTTATGGCTGACCTATCAGAAACACCCTGTATAAATATCGGTTATATTATAAACGAGTAAACAATTTTCTGAAAAGGCGCGAAACTTACAACCCTAGACACTTTACTATAGCAAAATCATAATAGATTCTTGTTTAGAAACGAAATACGTATATTAAATTTAATATTTTTGGCCAAATATTTGCCAATAATATCTTTTCCATCTTAATTAACCCAACTAAAAACACTAATGATAATTATAGTGGGGCAGTGGATGATTTCCAGCTCATTAGTTTCCATTTCCAAGGTCGTCTTTCTAGTTAGAACAAAAGGCTTAAGTAATTTTTTATTTTCTCATATTTCTTTTTATATACATTACAAATGACAATTAGATTCGCATTCTTTTCACATAGTTAATGTTGCTCTTCTGAAATTTCGAAATAAAATTAAGATATTATTATTATGATTATGATTGAATAGTTAGTAGTAGACTATAACTCGTTTCCCTACATTAAGAACTCAGTTCTTGAAAGCTGGGTATAAATAAAGGCATGGGAGCCAGGGATAAGGGTATGCTTTAAATATAACCGCGGCGGAGAACTTGAAAAGATGATTGTAAGAATATCAAAAAGGTATATTCAAGGTTTTTAATATCGGTGTACCTATAACTTGTCCTTGAAATTCGTGCGAAAAAAATTATAATAGATTTTCAAGACTTACCATAACATAGACTATATATCCTTTTAAAAAATTATAAAAAAAACATTATATTAAATTTTTCAAGTGTGAAATAATTTATTATCAAGTCGAATTTGATTACTTTCGATTTAAAATTATGACTGACAACTTATATTCTAAAGATAACTTAAATAATTTAAAATATTAATATTAAATATTATGTAAAAACTATTTTAATTTTAAAATAAGAAACCAGTAAGGTTTGATTTTATTATTATTATTTAATAATAATAATATTCAATCCGGATGAACTGGTTTTGTCTTAATTATGATTATAAATAAATTGACGCTAATTTACTATAGTATATTTTCCGTTTATAATTTAGAAATTAATTTAATAAAAAAGAAATTGTCTTATTTCCTTCTGTCTATTTTAAAATATTACACTTTTGCCATATCGCCTCAAAGAAAAACCGAAAGTATATACAGTATATTGTAAGTGAAAGAAAATATTTCAGTTGATTAATGACGATGATAAAGAAATTTGACATAATTTTTTAAATCTTCCTTATATTTTGGTAAAATTTTACAAAAATTTTAGGAACTTTCTTTGTATCATTTAATATTGAATTCGGGAAAAGTTACTATATATTCCGTGAGAAATGGGAATTTTAAACTATTCAAAAAAACCCAAAAAAAAACCCCACCAAATCAGACAAACATTGAAAAAGAAAATTAGGAACGCTTCATTTGTTTAATTAGTGGCTTTTGTAAGACATTGGGTCATCCTAACAGAAAACTTGCTGATAAATAATAATATCTCTTACGTTTCTTAAATATTCAAATAGTATTTTTTCTTTTTTTTTCTTTTTAAATTCTATGGCATTATAACTTCAGAGGTGTTTTCTTTTTATTTATTTATTCAAAAACACTAGCCTTTTGTGCATACGTTTGAACTCGGTTTGAACATAAATCATAAAAACTCTTTTTCCAAAACAAAATAAGTCCGCAGGCGTGAAAGTAGGTCTATTCATAACAGAACACAACACAACATCATAGACAAAACTTAACTTGGTTGAATAAAAGTGAAGGTATATACGATGGCTTAGTTTTAAGTAGACCACGTAGTTAGAAAAGGCATAACGTATAGTCTATACAAATAAGTTTACATAATTCGAAAGCAAATCTCGAGCAATATGCATCGCGGGTTAAAAAGGTAAAAAAAATTATTAAATAAAGATGGAAAATTCTGGAAAAAGTGGAAAAAATTTGTTCTGCTCCGGAAATTATTATTTGTAGTTTCAAAATGGGGTCGCCTCGTTTTTGTAAAAGTTCTTAAATACGCGATGATAAAATCTTAATTAACTTATTAACAACATAGAAATACGAAAGAAAAATAATTAATGGAAAGGAGGGGGGAGGTGCTGGTGAATTCGTTATTTAATTGACATCTTGACCTATAAAATAGGTGAGAAATTATTTGTTCGAATAAACAAAGGAATTTGGTTACGGATTCATCTTTAAATAAATAATGATCGTCTTGAGCAACTTTCTATTATGTTCTTTAGACTTATTATAATTCATTTTAAAAGCTCTATAAGTTTTAAAAGAGTTTAATTGAACCTAGTTCGTGATGTTTTCTAAGAAACAATTAGATCGAGACACTGTTATGGAAATTATGAAAAGTTGTTTAGAAGTGAAACAACTTCATGGGGGCAGTGAAAAATGAACACCGTGTCTGTGCATGCATGGTTGAATGACTGAAACAACAACGGAATCAAAGTTAAGTTCATAAAATACGTTCCATAAGTCTTTCACTGGTTACTGAGAGCTAAATAAGAATATGAACTGCAAAACCGATTGAAGTAGTCAATTCTCGCAAACTAGCTCGAGCTGTAAGTCTCTAGCATTTACGAAGCATAGGTAGTGTGATTGATACTTATGGAACGTATCATATAAACTTATGCTTCAACGTTTAAACGTTTGATCCTAACGAGGAAATACAAATACCAAATGACCAAAAATGACCAAAACGCGTCCCTAATAACCTCAATCCCTTTCGATTACTTTGAAAATCATATTCATACGCGTTTCGAGGTAATAGGGAAAAATGGGTTAAAAAATAAACCCTAATGATACGGTCATACACTCCCGAATTTCCACCCTCTTGTCAAAGACTAAACGGCCAGTTTACCTTTCCATGTGCCGAGGCCGAGGCAACAACTATTCTATTTTCAAACCTAACATACAGTGGAAGGAAAAAATTTAAAACATATAATTAATGTTTTATTTCTGGCCCATTCGTTTATAGCTTCATTTCTTTCAGGACAAATAAAAAAATATCCCCTCCAAAACCGATCATTTCTATTTCTGATTTTTGTATTGACTATTAAAAGTTTATGTAGCTATATAGATTTAAGGCCATTTTGGGGATAAAAATAACGAAATATACCGCATAAATACGGAACCAATATCCGTGGAAATATGACTATGGAGACCTTGAGGCTACGTTTATTTCCTTTTCATATTTATTTTCGTTCCGGTATATTTAAAGTTTAATTTTAAAACGTATATTGCAAATTATAAATCTCATTTAATTCGTTTTTGGAGGGCTCGTAGCTATACGAACATCTATATTTAACAGTGCCCAAAATGTAATAACAACCCTTTTCTATAATTTTGAATCGTTATCGTAAATATAATCGTTTATTTTAAACAATAACATCATAGGCCTACCCCTTGCATTCCGAAGCTGATGTTTTATGTCTATAATTTGTCATGAATGTCTTGGTAGTTTAGGTAGTACGCGGCGCGGGTCAAAGAACCGTTTTCTCATATACTATAATTAAACCCTTCTACTTGTCTTATTCTTAATTATAATCGTGTTGTGAAGATTTAAAATATTTAAACCCTAAGGAATTTTTTTGAAGAAGATATTACCTTTCGTTTCGTGCCTAAGGGCAAGTGATTTGAACTAAGTTTGGAATTGTCGCGTCTCATCATTGCCATTCTCAATATGAATGTCAGAAGGAACTCCTTTAGTTATGTATACTTAAAGTGATGGTAAACCAGACTAGTTTTGACATTTTAAACAGGGTTCGAAAAAAATCCGGGTTTTATTGGGTTTTTTGTGGTTTTATTTAGGTTTATTTGGTTTTTTTTTGGATTCGAACCCTGGTTTTAAACGAGATACAATATCAGGCTTGATGATCAATTTAAAACCAAAATGGACTTCGTTAATTCCATCACAGGATTTATTGAATTTCAAAATGGAAACGATATCTCATTTAGGGATGGGTAACCTCACTCCTCACTCATTCGGTCTCACTTTAACTGTACTCCTATAGTTACCTATACAGTTGGGTATTGGATCTAAACGAATGTACCCAATGGATGTATTGACCGTTCAGTTAGGTATACGAATTGGCCCGTTTGTAATGGCCACCCTGAAATCATTAAACGCCACATTTTTTTCCGTCGTTGTAGCGTGTCGAGCGACTTCCTTTGACGCGGAACGTTCCGTTTTGTCAACGTAGAAATCAAAGGTGCTATTGAAAAACTTGCCCCGAAGTGAAAATCACCGGGCGACGCGATTTTGCCCGTCGATGTTGGTTTTTAAACGCTATTGGCAAATATTACAGAGAAAACCGTAGGCTAGCTCAAGGGACCTTTAAAAAGTTATCGTTACGGTCGGTGTAATTTTTGACCGAATATTTGGTTTTTACTTTTTCCTCACGCTGTATAATGACGTATAGCTTAGTTAATATATTCGTTCCTTGCTCTGTAACAGATCTAGATAATTCAACTTCATCGGCATATGATTGTGTGTGAATATGATGTACGTGTTTCTTCATTTTCATTTAATTTTGAAATTCATAATTGAGCATTGAAATATTGTTTCAATCGAGTGATTATTAATTTCATTATGTAATGCGTGGAGTTACGCTAAAATGTTGCGGTTATAACGTAATATATTAAATACGGTTAACCGTATACTCGGTGTTTACCATTTATGAATATAAAGTGACTTTATAAACTGTATTATAAAATTTAATAAGTATTACAAATACTTCTCAGTAATCTATAGACGTTTTACGCATTTTTAAAAGGTATATTTGACCATTTATCAAAATTTAAATGGATCAACTTTAGAGTGAAGACAATTCTGTAATTTGTTTAGTAAACAGTTTGAAGTGGGTTCATCTTTATCAGTTTTGACTTTTTCTCCGAATTTCATCTGATATGAAATCCCACGAATCATGATATATAAGGTGTTATATCATCCCCTAATTTGGCTCTAACCTGACCTTCGATGTCTAGCCTAACTTAAAGAGATAAACAATAGAAGAGCAGTGGCGCTATAGCCTAATCGCATTCCAAAAACATCAATTGAGCCAGCGCATTCCTGGCATCCTTGACTAAATCGTGAACTAAGGATGCACCTCTCCTTCGCCCAAAAAATAAAATTACAATTCGGCTGCACCTCCTAGCGTCCCATACATACCATCCCATCCCACCTCGTTTGTATTTTTGTTATCGAATACCAAACGCAATTTTTTTCCTTTGCGTTTTCTCCTCTCACCCCGGTTAGCCATTAAATCGTAGAGGGGTCAGGGATCTTTAAAGGGCTTCGTGATTGGTCGAATAAATGTTTTCAATTTGATCGGGCGGAATGGCGTCCATAGTCCGTATCTCCAGCTTACAATACCATCGAAAGACTGTACTTGAACACCAGTATCTGAGAAGCGTAACTCGGCTCCGTTTAAAACGTATGGTGCCCCCATTTTCGCTCCAGTAGGAACTCGTTCTGACACAAGTAATGGCGCGAAATTCGATGACCCGTTTTGTATAAACTGCTAGTACAGTACTACCAGAAGAGTATACTGTTGAAACCTTTTTCGGTGGTGACTAGAGGAACTCTTAGCGCATGCGTCAAGGTGTATTATTCGACTTTGGTGCCTCCAGACGAGGCAGGTGCGCGCCTTTTTGGAGGTGTTTGATAGAGCGTGGTGGTTACGTTCGTAGTTGAGTTGAGTCAGTCCCGTGGTGAACGTTGAGTAGAGTGGAGTGGTGTTGTTTGATCGGAGCGAGTTTGCAAAGTCGCGAGACGCGATTGGTTTTCCTCTCTCACTCTCTGGAATATTCGTTTTTTGCAACATTTGACAGTGCTCTCGTGTTTCTTCTCCCCTTTTTTACCAGACCCGAAGACAGGATGTGAATAACCTTTTGTCAATAAGGTATGGTTTCCTTTTACAGGATATTTATCGTGCAGTTTTCTTGAATTATTTATTTTTTTTCGACGAATTCGTTTCGCCGTTTTTCGAGTATTTACTTAAAATGCGTAAAGTGTTAACCTCTATATAGTAAACCTCGGTGTTTCTCGATTATAGCGTAACGTTTAAAGGCAATCCTTGGTGTTTACGCGATGTTGGGTGGGCGGATGTTCGTGATCCGTGGTTAATTACAACCTAAATATTCGTAATTTAAGTAGTTACGGTTTTGTTTGGGTTTTTTCTCATGTTTGTAACCCTGAAAGAGGGTCTGAACACCCCCAATAATCACTCTTCGAGCCTATGCCCTTGATTTTACGACAAATATAAGTGGTTAGACCCTTGGCCGAAGAGGTAAACCATAACGGCCAAAGAATGGTCTAAACGTTGCTGTCTCCTAAAGTAGTTGAAGGGTTGAGCTACGTCTCATGAAAAGAGTGTAGGCGGTTCAGCAGGGGTTCAAAGAAAAAGTACTAGAAAAGAACCAACTTAACTAGCCCGTCACCAAACAAACTGACCCGCCTTTTTATTGTCAATTTACCGATAACTCGATAACCTTTTAGTTCATCACTCGATTTAGAAGCTAGCAAAGGTTAAAAGTAACTTTGAAGGGCGGTGACCCCTAGCTCAGTATGGGAGTCACTTCAAGAAGCCACTAACTTGGTTGCGTTCAGAGAAAAACGAGAAAACGTTTTCATTGTATTTTGGCTTAGTTTTATTGTTAATTAAGCTTAGTCAGATCATTGCAAGAATTGTAGTTAAGCTTGATCACGGTTAAAAACAAAGCGGTGACTGGATTGAATACTAATTAGACGAGTCCGGTGTTTATGATGAGTCAAGCAGGATTTGTTAATTCCCGTGGGCAGTACGGGGTTATACTAAAACGAAAACGAGGTTTAACGAATTTCAAAAGTCGGCTTTTAAGCCCACCTTGATCAAAGCAAAGGTGTCCCCGGGAAAGAGTTCATTCTAGATTCCAGTGTCTTAAGTGGGCTTCCATATGTGTCAAAATCGTTTAACTGTCGATTTCCCCCTTTAATTACGAACAGAAAGAGCGGTCTTTATAATATAAGAAGAAGAAAAAATAAGATTGAAATATTTAACTCCGACTTCCTTTATAAAGTTTAATAATTCATTATCAGACCTTCAAAATCTGGACTTCATTTGGGTTATCGCAATTAGCGAGGCGCCTTTTTAGTTCTTGAAACTCTTTTAGAAAACATTTTTCCTCCTCCATCGCCGTCGAGGACTAGCTAGCTGTTCTTTGAGTTTATAAGCATTGTCAAGATCTCGTGCAATAATAAACTCCCCCTCCAACCAATGTCAACGACCGAATCGCGTGGAAAATCTCATTAAGTTAGTAATTAAAAATATATTTTTTCCCCTTTAAACTTCAATTGGTTATGGTTTAAAAACGTATAGGGATACCATTCGACGCCAAATTAAAGCTCATTAAAGATCAAAAGTCGATGCTAAAAGGTGCAGGAATATTTCAAATGTTTTTAATGAATCGTTTTAATTTATTTCCCTGTTTCGAAAAAATCACGTAAAATAATACTTAACCGGTCTTGGTCGGATCGGTTTCGATATACAAAACTATTTTTCTTATTTTATTTTTAATTATACAGGGTGTTTCAGAAAGGGTAGTAGGCTTTATTGGTGATTTAGAGTAAAAAATGTAATTTCTATGACATTTTGCCACAAGGGGCAGCACTTTCAAGTTATGATTTGAGTATTTTAGAGATGGCCTCTTAATGAAATTAGAATTTTATTTCAGTTTCGTACTTAAATTGAAGGGGTCACACGTAAAACAAGTACTCCAATCACAATTTGAAAGTGCTGCGCCTTGTGACAAAATGTCCTAAGAGACACCGTTTACAAGTTATTAAGTGGCAAAATGTGGTAGAACGTTTTCAACTCAAAATTGATTTCCCATAGAGCCAGAGTCCACCCTTTTTCAACGCCCTGTACAGTGTACGTACTACGCGTAGCCTTCTTTCAAATCGCGAAGTGTCATTATAACAGGAAATATTTTTGGGGTTATTTTAATTGCGTAAGGAAAGGTGGGGTCTTGGAATTAAATTTTACACGAGAGTGTTATTAAGATTTCTTTTAAAATTTGACTGGTGTTGAATAACGAGAACGAGCTTAGAGAGTTACGTATAGCGTTATAATTAGGACGGTGTCTGGTCAGTCGGAACTACGGGGCTGCTAGCTATATAGAAAAATTAAAAATCCCGTATTATCAGACCTGCGAAATATAAAACGTTTTTCTTTTTTTTTATAATCGGTAGACCGTATACTATAGCGAAAGAAATCGGTATAAGAATCTTGTCTTATATACTTAGTTCCGTAAGAAATTGCGTTGAAAATGGGAGGAGTATACATGTATGTATGTACTAGAAATCAGGTTGAAATTTCATCTTTATCTTTCTTAAAGTAAAACTATAGCTTTGTACACGCTGACAATTGAACGTGACTCTGTCCCGCTGCAGCAGCATTGAAATGGTGCTGTCACCAAGGGAAGGTGAAATTACAAGTTTACCTTGAAAATAAGATCAGTTTATCATATTTAATTTTGATATTAATTTTTATCTCCAAATTAACTTCCTCATTATAGATGTAGATTAGACAATTTGTGATCTATTTTCTTTAATTTGAATAGTTAAATATATAGGTCTTATTTAAAATACCTAAAAATTAAAAAACTAGCTTAATAAGTAAGCCAATTTGTTTAATTTAATCGTCATTTAATAGTTAATTTTAACCTGAATTATTAATTTTAATTAATATTGCTAACATACACTCTCCCTTTACGACGGTCCAGGATTTTAATATATACAGTATATTTTAATCAATATAAAAACGGCGGTTCTAGCCCAAATACGTAAAAAATTAGTTCTTGGGCGAAATCTATTGAGGTTACGCGATTTTTATTTTTATCAAAAAATATTTCTATTAAAAAAAAAAAGAAAAATTAGGTTTTCCAAAAAGCTAGAGAGCGTTTATACTCGTTGACAGGAAAACCCCTTCATCCGGTTAGAAAAGAAAATTATGGAAATTACTGCACCACAAAGTTAAAACGTATTCGTGTTTAATATAGTGTGTCCAAGAGATAAAAACCTAAATTATTATTTATTATTTTTTTTTTCTTTTTCTTAATCCCGAGTCTTCAGAATTTGGAAGATATAAAATGTTTTATTTTGACGTATTTCGACCGTAAAATTTATTTACTACAACAACTTTCTTCTCAGTATTAAAGTTTCTATTCATCATTAATTTCCTCTCAGATGGGAATCAAAATGGCCATTCAAATTATGTTAGAATTATTTTTTTTCTAAGGAATTTAGATTTATTTCATTTCCCTTGTCTTTTCGCTGGGAAAAAGGCCTGGAATTTTTATCCTAAAGTTTTTAGAAGCGATATTTTTCCTGTAACAGGTATGAGTTGAGCACGTTTTTGAACTTGAAGGGTATTTTTGTTGTCTGTTCTTTAACTTCGTCTTCGAACACCAAACATACAGACTAGACGGGCATTAGTCTTGAGTTTTTATCTCCCCTTCCCCTTTAAGTCTAAGCCTTGGAAAATAATCTGGAAACAACGAAAAAGTAAAAGAACAAAATACTAGGGGGTTATTTTTCGATAAGTCTTGTTGTTACCTACCTGCAGGTGACTCTAACGTAT
This sequence comes from Phalangium opilio, assembly GCF_054372755.1. Classification (NCBI taxonomy): domain Eukaryota; kingdom Metazoa; phylum Arthropoda; class Arachnida; order Opiliones; family Phalangiidae; genus Phalangium; species Phalangium opilio. The sequence continues at coordinate 1,495,185 of NW_028324155.1, forward strand.
CTCTATCTCTAATCTCACGGTAGCTTGCTGTTCTTTTAGAGTTATCGATGATGTTACATTATCGATCGGTGTATGGTTTATAGTTTTACACCTTTTATGGCTTCTTTGAGGTTGCCCCTAATCGTTTAAAAACTACATTGGGTCTGGTACTGGTCTTTGTTAACCTGTATTAACTACTTCTGTTTAAAAAAAAACAGTGTTGTATTTGAGCTGACTTAGCTAAAAGAGTAAATTATTTACTTAGTAAGTACTATTGATATACTTGCGTGCTATCGGGCTAAACATTTCTACAGGCGTGAAGGCCCAATTCTAAATTCTAACTGCCCCTGTAGTTTGTTTCACTTTCAGCGCATTGTTGTTCTACACTAGAGCTTGGATGAGCTACAATTGCGTTTATAAACTGGGATATTGGGCACACCACGTGACTAAATAGTAAACTTACAAATATAACCCTAAATTTACAACCTTACGCTCCCATTTAAAATTTATTATTTAGGAGTTATCTATAATTAACCATAAACAAAGTTTCCCACAAGAGAAAACAATATTTACGAATTTAAGAAAAATAAAACAGGTATATTTATAGGAGATCTTGGCCGTTTCAAGCTATTCATTCTTTGGATTGGATATAGGGGTATATTAATCGGTATAAAAATTATTAAGCCATTTATTTTCTACGTATCGATTGGAGCTATTTTCGAAATCACTATCATTATTCAAACCTTCCCAGCACCGCACCACTCGAATATAATTTCTTTAGAAAAAAAATATCCTATCATTTATACCGACCTATGAATTAAAATTAGGTCACTCTTTATAAAGCGCGCGCCTATAAATATCTATATAGCGTGTCTGCGGCGATTCTTCAATTTCTATTAAAGGTGTCTGGATAATTAAAGCTTAGGGTTACCCATTTCCCATATTTCGGGTCGCCAGCGACACTGCGCTGATCTTCTTATACCTTTTAAATACGAAGAAGAAGGTTATAATTTGTACCTTACGCTATAGCCCTACTCTACTTTTGCTAAAGTGGCGGATTAATGGCTTTTCGTGATACGGGCTCGACCATCATCGACGCCAGGATTATAAAGGAAAGTCTTGTTCCATTGGCCCTTCAATTACCTTCTAGGGGTGGCTCAGAGGTCAAGTCTCGAATCTAGAGAGCAATTTTTTTCTTTTTTCCTATCTCAAGTTTGTGGGATCTTCTAGGGTGGGAAAACGGAGAGGGAAAGGGAAGATTACCACTATGAAGTTATTAAGATTTTCCATGAATAATGAACGGTCGAACGTACTGTACAATTGACCTTTAGTAAATTTATTAAACATCAAGGTTCTTGACCCAATCATAGAAAAATTCGCCAACAATCATTTGTCCCTTCTTTTAGACATTCTTAAGGTAAATTTGTACATATTCATGGGAAAACAAATATATTCTTAAAGCGTTACCTGGGATTACTTGAGAACGAGCACGCGTTCAGGTTAACTTACGAGCTTTCGAATAGGTTACCCGTAAGGTGAGCCATTGTAAGGTACTCCTCAACGTCTTAGCGGGGTCTCAAAGAACTTGGTAGTACAGCCATGCAGGCTCTGGGTGTAATTTGTGTGGGAAAAATCGGTTTCGGACGATTGATTCTCTCAGAATTCTCGTCTCCCCTCGTTTCTGGTTACGGTTGAGAGGCGGTTCTGATTGTCTAACTACCTGCTATTAACGAGAAACGCTTTGAGTACGAAGTTAGGGCACCCCTCGCTATGATCTCGATGGTCTTAATACTCTCCAAACCAATATTTTGCTATTACTCGAAAAACGAAGAAACGAACCGTTGGAATTAAAGTTTTCTTTCGATGGCCCCGTATTTTTTGTAAGAGTGTTTGTTCTTATTTCCAATTTTCAGAAATCAATGGAATTTTGTTGAAAGTTTGTTTGCTAAAGTATTTTGGAAGAAGCAAAATTTGGAATTTTTCTTCTACTGCGCCTTTAATAAACAGGCTCGTCAACCCCCGCAACTTTTACGGGTATTTTTCTTTGGCGCTCGAAGGAGGCCGAAGGAAAGGAATTAAGTAGGACGTCTTCAGCGACGGCTGGTGGTCGGAATGCGAAAAACTTGCGTCCTGGTCCCGACCAGGAAGATTTTTCGACCGGTTTGTCTAGCGGCGTTGGCCTCGGCAATTCGCGCCTAACCAACCGCTTATAAAAAATTTCGACGTTCTAAAAAGATAAAGTACTCGAGACTTTGTCCCGCCAAACGAGTTGAGTTTTTACCTTTTTTGAAACTAAAAAAATAGTTAAACATTAAAAAAAAACAAATACCCGAGGATTTATCAACATTTTCGAGTGCGACGACTAAAACTAATAAAATAACTCGTTCTCTGTAATGTGTCAGTTGGTGTCGCGGTGATTAAGCCCAGTACCTTAATTAAAAGGCGTCAACCGTGTGTCATTGGGAATAAATAACACCGTAATTGAAATGGCTTTCCGCGGAGGTAAACGAAAGGATGTGAAAAAGCAGTCGTACTACGTCTGGTTCTTGGGAGCCAAAGAGAGCAAAGGGCTAAGAGGAGAAGAATTTATCCGACCGGTCCTCCACTATCTCCAGGACAAGGAGAAAGAGTTGGAGCCCATGAAGGTCACGCTGCAGGTCAGCAATAAAGGGATGAAGATCATACAAAATGTTCCACGCAAAAACAACAAGGGTAAAACGGAACAAATCAAGCACTTCATTCCGCATCACGCCGTGACTTGCGTCCTTCAGGAGTCGAAGCCCGATGACGACATCGTTTGCTGTATCCTGTTGATCTATAACCCCTTGACGAAATGCCCAGTTCATGTACACGCCTATCGATGCGATTCGGTAGAGACAGCCACCACTCTGAGAACCCAACTTCAGATTCTTATCGACAGACCGGAAAATCAAAAGAAATTCCGAGAAATCGAAAACCGTTTAGCTGCCAAAGGACTTTTACCATCGAGGCGTTTGAACTCGGACGGTCGCAGTACCCGCACGGACGACAGCGACCGAACCGAGGATTCTTTCGGGTCCGATCGTGATGTCCCCTCAACACCACGTCGCGAGAACATTGCTAGTCTCTACGATTCTCTCGCGGCCGAGTTGCGTGAAAGGTTGACCAATAAGAACAGCTGCCCGATCCTCTTGCCACCCAAGGATTACGATACTGTCAGCCGTCGCCGAGGAAAATTGGAGGATATTGACATCAGAAGGAGCACCAACTTGAACGTAGTTGGTTTGAACCCCGTTCCTAAAGTAGTTACGAGTAAACTGGACAAAACTCGAGAGTCGGGGTCTAGCGGAAAATCCAGCGGAATCGGCTCCGACGAGGCACTGAGTTCCGCTATTCAGGAAGTGGCGTCTCACCCTGATTTTGAGAGCAAAGATATTGACCCGGACACCAGTTCCGACGAAGAAGACTGGCCAACGGTCGAACCTTTACCAGTAGACGATGAAGTCATTCCGTCTGAATGGCGAAAGGCACCGCCGGCCGGAAGTCCGGTTAGATACCGCTCTTCTTCCCCAACCAATTACAACCACCACGCTCCTCCGCCAATTCATCCTCCGAGCGGTTACCATTCTAGAGATGAAAGAGAAAGGTTACCCTCCAACAGATACGTTCGTTCAAGCGGCAGCCCCCCAGTTCAAGATTTTCGCCAGTTGTCTTTGAGAAAGGACAGTGTGGAAAGAGAACCTGAACCCCATTCTTTCGACTACCGGCATGGACATCCTGAACCCCGAGTTCCAGTTGGAACGTCTAAAGTATACCGGGAAGACGCTCCTCATTTTGAGAGGGAGCGAGAACGTGAACCAGAGGTGGTCTACCGAAGGCGAAGCAATCCTTTGGAAAAGAAAAACTCTAGAGAAAGTAGACCCGTTTCCTTCCCGGGCAATTATTCTCAACACCCTCCTCATCACGCCGAACCTCAGCCATCTTCTCCTCCGACATTCCAGTTTGGATACCCTCCTAAAGAGAGGGTGTACGATCCCAGAGCCGAACCAAGATCCTTACACCACAGCTACGGTCCAAGACCTCACGAAAGTCGAACCGCGGAACGCCCCCGTCCCGAATCGAGTCACCATCCTTACGATAGCTTGCAACCGTACAATTCCTTTGACAGGTACGGAGAGCCCGCGTCCGAACGTCATCCGCAACCTAAAAGCGGATTTTCTACCCCAAATGGACACCACTTGGAAAGATACCCTCCGGCTGTCCGAAGGTCCGAACCGGTCGTTAAGGAGAGACCGTATTATCCGGAGGAGAGGAGAAAATCGGCCTATTTTGATTTGCCAGTAGATAGTCGAGATTATAGACATAGTTTCGCCGAACCTTATCATCGTAGACTTCCACTTGGGGCCCAATACTAACCTCAAAATCATGGTACTTGTGAGTGTGTGTAAATAAACGCTTGCGTAAATATGTTTGAAAAAATAAACAATGAACTTAGAAACTAATCAATTCCGAGACCTTGACTTTTTTTAATTTGTTTTAATTATGAACTCTTTATAAGTAATACTTGTAAATTAATTTGTCGAATGTGCCACTTTGTTTTTCCGTTGAAACTGAATTGTTGACGGCGCTCAAGAAATATTACGAAAATCGGAATACGTTTTGAAACGTTATAATTATTTTTTAGTCATCCTAAGTGAACGATTTTGACATTTAAAACTTTAAAATTTCGATTTATCTTTATTCGCGCTTGTGCCTAATCAGTTTTTATTCGAGAAACATAATTTGTTTTTGTTTAAATGACAACAAATTTAAGAAGAAAAAAATGTATACTTATCGTCGGATTTGTTTATAAAAAAATAATAATTCTAGAAAATACTTGGAAGTGTTTATTCCACCAATCTTTAGTTCCAGAATGACGTAAACTAGTTTTACTAGTTTTTAGTCGCGTACCATTCGATCGTTTGACCAAGCTTAGATATCAATCTTATTTCTTTTAAAAAAGAAACGTTCATTTTTTCTTAAAACACCTTTTAGAAAAAAATTTTTGGGAAAAATTCTAACTCAGGGCGCTGCGCTGTGCTTCTTACTATTGAGGTCATATCATTCTAGAAAAACCGAAAAAAGGGTCTGGTATCTATCTATTCAACTAGGTCCTTTTAAATACCGCTTTAAGCACGCTGTTTTAGCTAGCGCTTAATTAACTTAGAAGAACGAGTTATTTTCCAACGAGTCTCTTGTATAAACCAGTTGAGTCTCTGTTGTATAAATTTCTAACGAAAATATTCTCTTTAAATTGTATTTGAGATATTACTTCATTTTTTGAAAGCTCGGGATAACACGTTTTAAGGAAACCCCCAAAAGAAACCCTCTCCCTCTTAAAATGATCATCATTATTCTACAATTGTTTTAAATAGGGTTTATTAAACTTTTAATAATTTTCCTTATAGACGTTATAAAAGATGAAATTCTTAATTTTAACGCGAAACAAAGTCTTCATCTAGGTCGATTGTTTTCTGAAAACTTAATTTTTCTTTCTGAAGATAGATTTTAATCTACTTTTCAGGCTTACGAATACGCAATTTTGAGTAAAGGTAGCTGGCGTCTTACTCGAATTTTTTTTATGAATCTATTTGGGTTAATTCGTTTTTTATTCGATCATTCGATGACTTTGAGTTTTCCTAAAAAAATTATAGAAAAATATGCTAAAATAGGTCTGTCCTTACGAAGCAAAATTCTCTTTCAATATTCATTGTTTTTCATCATAACAGTTTTAGAATTACAATATTAAAAGAGAAAATATGTGATATTTATTTATGCTTAAGTCTTTTAACCTCGCCCATCAATGAACGTGTTCACTCGACTTTGAAATTGAATAGAAAATATAGGGGAAAAAATTCCATTTCGTATTATATTATATTATTTTTTTTCATCAAAAACGTTTTTAAAATTCAAAATTTCGCAGTTCTAGGTTCCTCGTAAAGGTTTTTATGGGTAATTGGACTCTGTTATTTTGACAAAATATTATGATTCTGATGCGTGCAATGTTAGAAAGGAAAATAAAATTCATTGGGAGTTGGATTTCAAATTTGTTGACCTCGTTTAAATCGTGTTTTAATTTGAAAATTTATTTTTGTCGTACAATCGAGTCAGTATGTTAAACGGATTTTTAGATACAGTTTAATATTTTATTTATTTTTAAAATTATCAGTGGTAATGGGAAGTTTATGGTATTTATCAATCATAAATAGTGGTGTTGAGAACAGAGTTACATCATTGTTGAGGAGTGGAATTTTTCAATTAGTAATATTGGAACCTAGCCTAAGCAACAGTACCTGCGACAGTGATATTGTGGTCTTGTATTTTTTTGTACAATTAGAAAGTTATTAGACAATTTAATTGTAAAAATGGTTAAGAGCGTCAATTTTGGTTTAACCATTTATTTGAAAGAGCTTAAACTTTGAAAGCTAATTTTAAAGTATGTGACAGGGGTAAAAACACAGAACTTTAGTCAAATTGGTTAGAATAAAGCTGATTGTTCAATTCAAAGACAAGTTCCGCAACAACGTTGAGTGAAAAACCATAAATATTCCATTTCCCAATTAAGTTCCTGAACTACTTCCATCCAACTAACGACTCAGGTGCGCCACAAAAATTCACGCAAAAATAACACTCAACCTTTTTTACTTTAATTAAAATTAAATTACAATTATTACTTAACAATCAGTAAATACGGAACACGTTTAACACTGGCGCGAGAAATAATATCCGTAAAATTAAATCCTGTGAAAAAAGTTGTAGCCTGAAGCGAACTTCTAGTCTTTTAGTATACGTTTTAACGGAATGCAGTTCATCAAGTTTTTTTATCATTCCATTCCTAGTATAACTATACGTTTTGGCAAATGGATTCTTACCCAATATATTTTTTGTTGCAAATATTACTTCTGCTCGCGTCTTTATATATTATTATGGACCCTTAGTTATTTGGATCCGTCAGAAGTTTTAAAAAAATTAATTCCATAAATGTATATGAGAAGAGAAAACGTCGAGAACCATTCATAGGCCAGCGAACTTACTCTTAAAATATGTTTAACAATTCCTACCTTTAATAAAAAAAGAAAAAGAAAAGAACCAGTATTTTTCTGCAAACGAACCAACGAGCAGAGTATGCACGGTGCGTGGCATTTTTAAACGCCAGAGGGTTGTTTAATTTTTTCTTATTTTTCTTCATCTCCTTCTTTAAATATAAATTATAAATTTATATATGGGGGTGTAGTAAGTCACGTATTTTTTCCCGCCAAAAAGAAAAAATAATATTAAAAAAAAAAATAGAAATTAGTTTCTGAAGTTTCGATATTTTATAAACTTGAATTATACCTTTCAGAATATCGGCTCGCTGATCGTGTTTCACCCTAAATTCTAGAATAAACTTCACTTTATAAATTTGATTTTTTTAATCTAAAATGAATCAGGATTTTTGCTGTTATAAAATTATTATTTGAAAACCAGATTGCAAATGGACCTCCATTATATTTTAGATTTCGTTTTCGATATATTTTTAAAAATTGCCCTTGGATTGTATAGTTTCGTTACTAATTGGGGTGTATGCTTTGCAAAAATCGTGTATTTATCTTTGAATTATATCAAAAATTCAAACGTAATTAGAATTATATCTACTTATTTTTTTTCTAAATGGAATCTGAATGAAAACAAGCATTTCTATTCGAGATGCGCGTTGAAAAGAATGCTTGAAAATTTCCACAAATTAGGCGTTTGAATAATGAATGGTAATTTAAAAGAACTTTCTCTCCTAAGAAGTTAATGTAATGTAAGCATTCTTTATTCGTAACCGGTGAATCTATAAGTTAGCTAGGAAACATGTTAAGACTTCTTAATAATGAATAAGAAACTGTTTTTATGAGTTATGAATTCACTTAAATATTCCTATATGTGCCCCTTTGTAGGTTTCCTTTAGAATTACCAAGTATTTCTGCTTATGGGTAAAAAGTAGCTATAAATGATATAGAAAAATCGTTTACAAACAACTTTATGGCATTTTTCAAATAATAGTTTTCATAATAGTTGTTAAACTATCCCGCTGTCTGGAATATGCCGTCTAAGAATTCAGGAATATTTTGACATCCTCCCCCACTCCGTTCCTATTTAATATTATAATATTAAACATCAGGTTCCAAAGTAGGTTACTCGAAATTCATTCTTTGGTTTAGTGTTGCAAAATAATCTAGCCGGGCCGCGTATAATATAGAAAATAACAACTATACTACTATACACAGGTGGGTGCGAAATGGCACGACGAGGAGGATCATTTTATTATGTTTTTCTTTACGTTAAAATGAACACCCACTTCCAGCCAGGCAAATGCTGATGTGGTTTCCCAAGTTCCTGTACACATTCTTTACAATGTATCTCCGTGGGCCACAATTAAGATATCCAAGTTTCGCCCTAAAATTTGTATATATATATATATTCACTTTGAAATCCACCCTGATATATTTCCACATATTCTTTTTCTTTTTTGTTAAACAGTTAAACAAAAAAAAACCACCACAGAAAACAATTAAAAATTTCTAAATTGATAGAATTTCCGTTTTCGGTTTCGTTTGCTCCGAATATTTAAGATTTTTTTGTTGAGATCTTCAAGGTTTAAGGTATCAGGCTAATGAATTCTGGAACACACTGGATCTGTGGAACAACATTCTTTGGGCTATTATAGTCAACATTAAATGGGACATTTCAAATGCTACGTTTCATGGCTTCTACGCGTCATAGGTGACTTTGGAGGGTCATAACTCTGGTTCTATAAGAGATATAGAGAAATAATTTTAATATGTTGTAGCCCTATTTCTCCCCTTTCCAAAGAACCTAATTACTCGGAGTTACAACAATCAGGGTTTGAGTAATTAATGTTTGAAAAACGTTCTCTCAATAGGATTAACATGAGCTTATTTACTGACCACTTTGGAGGCTTATAACTCTGGTTCTATAAGAGATACCAGTAAATCCTTTGAGTATATTATAACGCCACTTCTTCCCTTACAAACCGTTTTAAATACCTGAGGTTTGAACAATCAGGCCTCGAGATATAAGATGTTTTAACCCCCCACCTATGATACATTGTTGCTTTACAGTCCCACGAGCTTCTTCTCTTTTCAAACGATGCAAATACTTTGGGTTAGTATAATTATTGCTCGAGAAATGAGTTATGCATGCAAATTTCAGATGAAACGAAGTTTTCAATTCCAGAATAGAAATTTCCATTGGAATCTAGGAAAGGAAATGGGAGGATCGTCGCGGTGATTTTTTTCTCTCTCTTCGTTTCTCAGACAATGGATGGGTCCGATTTAAAAAGGATGACTGGGAGACCAAAATAAAACATTCTAGATAGAATAAAGGGTGGGCTAAGCTGTTTTAGGGGGAAAATTTACGTCATCCAAACGGAAATAAAGGTTACAGATGAGTATTTGGCACGCTCGAAAGAACAAATTAAAAATAAGGGGGAAGAATAAGAAGATAAAAAAAATTGTATATCTAATCCATTGTTTTCTTGAAATCCTAAAAATATTTATTATTGCCAGTTATATATTTTTTTGGGGAATATCCCTACCCTGGTTTTCCAAGCAACGTTTGTAAAACACACAACGTTCCTTCGAGTGAAACGGTTATTTCTCTTCCAAATATTAATACCGGAATTCGTTTGTTTGAAATCGGACTTGGTATTTAGGCTATGTTCCCTTTAATGCTACATTTCTCCCTAAAAATCTATTCTCTCAAATTATATAATCCCGGTTTTTAAAAAAGACTTTTAACTATATATTATTTATTTATTTAATTATGAAAGTCAGAATGTCTGTAGTAAATCCGTAGAGCCAGGAAAGCAGGAATTATTGTAGTTCTAAGAATGATTTACTTATAGAGACGTGGAAGGATCTTGTATCATATCCCTTTATTGACGTCATTATGGCATGGAGTACCGATCCACTGAGGTTTTATCCTTTCAATGGCGTATCATAGATATTTCACGTGTTGCTTCTATATTTTTTATGGTGGGACTATATACAATGAATACATAACTATACAAACTTTCATTACCGAATAATGGGCATAATTTAAAGCAAAAAATCATGATTAATTTCGGTACGATTTAATTACTTAAAGTGAAAGTGAAATTACAATTGGTTTCGTTCATTTTGAGAATGTTTACATTACGATTTAAAATTGCCCCCAACATATTTCAAAAACCAATCTCTTGAAGTCATCTAGAAGCAATAACAGCAAACATTCCCTACAAATTACCCCCTGAAGCTACGATATAGAAAGCGAATGTTATAGCCGTACACCATCAGCGGGTCAACGACATTGAACATAACGTTAGCAAGACTTTGATATCTTTTCCGAATAAAAAATAAAAATAAATGCCCCTATACTAAAATTTAAACATTTAAGTTGATGATATACTCGAAGCTGAAAATGGGCACTATACCGTTAAAAGCCATCTGAAACTACCATCATCCATTTCTTGGGAGTGTACATCATTTTCTTTTCCGCCAGTAATACAAAGAATATAACAGTATGGAATAGGAACATAGTCAGAGCCTTAAAGTGTATATTTGTTTGTTTGCCTCAAGACCTTCGGTGAAAATGACGTCACCAAAGGGCGTGGCTTTGTTTGTATTAACCAAAGCGTAACTAAACGAGCACACGAAAATTTAGACCAATAATATTAAGAATAACCTCACTTCCCCCACTCTGAAGTGGCCAGTCACAACCAACCGAACCGGAAGTCGCAGGACAAGACGATTAACTAAGCATGTCCGATGTTTTCGTCATACAAGCATTGGCAGGAACACTTTCCATTCCTTACCTTTTACATTCTTTGAGTAAAAATATCCGATGAGAAAAGTAACATCGCGAAATTTCAATTCCGGGCAATAAAATTCCCGAAAAAAATGTTGAAAGCGATCGAAATAGTGATGATAACCGCGCAGTTCATATCAGTTTTAGTTGTACTACACCCCAAGGCGTAAAGATATATATAAACAGAGGCCACAAGCGTTGAACTTTAAATATGGAATCAACTTCCACCTGGAAATGTCATCACTTGAATTTCTTTTTCCCGCTATTTGAGTTTTCTGATAAAAGTAGTTTTTTTATTATTTTTCCTATTCTCATAAAAAAAGTTTGGATTTATTCCGAGTTTTCTACTAAAAACATGTATGTACATGCGTGTTATAATATGTTTCACATCGGTGCCCAAAGTTGAATGGTTCCTGTTATTTTTTATCAAGAGTTTCTAACATCTTAAGGAAGAAGATATGCTATAGTTTAAAAAAAGAAAAAGGTTTTATCGGGTTTTTCTAGGTGTCTATCGAAAAATGTGGTAGAAAATCGATTTTTTTAAAACACTTAAGAAATAAGTTTTCATTTCTTTTTTTCCAAAGGAACAATTCAATTTCATTTTAAATAAGAAATATTTGATTATATAGTTTCAAAATGAACGAAAGGTATGAAATATATTTTTCATTATTCGATTTTCTATCAGAAATCTTACCCTCGAGCGGAACGTTCAATGTTATTACCCTCGTAAGACTAAAGAGAATAGAATAATTACTTTTAAGTAGGGAGGATGGTTCACGTATATCCCGAGGTCTGTTGTCCAGAAAACGTTCAATTGGAAAGTGCAAGCACCCTTCGTACGAGAAATAGCCTCTCCCGTTGTAATTAGCCGAGGCATAACAGAATGCAAAATAAACGTAAGTTTGATTACCAAGTTAGCCTAAGAAATAAACGATAGTGATACTCTTATTTTCAAGTCCAAAATAATATCGAAACTAATAGAAAAATAATGCCAAAAACCTTAGAAAATCATCCTCATTAGCACCTTAATTGTTATTGGCTTTAATATATTCATAAACCTAGTGAAAGAATGAACTCTCTTGGGCATTTTGACGTCGATAAATATTTAAAAAACCTTACTTAACACTTTAATTTACATTTTAAATTATAATTAATTACATCCTACAGACAGACTGAATTTGAATTGAATACACCCATTATATTTTAAAATTATAACCAGATAAATAACCCAAAACAATCTGACGAGTTAGAGTCCGTAAATTTTAAACTATAGCTAAACACTAAGTGTCGTTCCTCTTTTATAATGATAGAATATTCTAAGTTACGTAACAATTAATACTTAGAGATGAAGTTTAAACCTTAAATACTAGTTTTTTGAACTGAGCTACGGATACCGGCCATGCCATTTTGCTATAGATTTTGTTTGAAGAAAATTCAAAGAGCCATCGACTTCAACTATATCACGAATTCACGGTATTGAACCCTTGCTCTCTCTCTCTCTCTCTCTCATACGTGCTCGAGTAACGTAAAATTCATCAAAGTCCATAGAATATCATGAGACTATTAAAAGAGGAAATAATCAACAAGAAAATTACCAAACGGGCATATAATTACATTTTAAATTATATACGCTAAAGTCATTTAAGTTTTGGTTTATAATTGCCCATTTTATTTTTAGGATCAACTTATATTTACGTGTCATTTAAGTTAGACAATGGGGGTACCGCCTACTCTCAATCAAGAGGGTTAGTTTTAATTATTCTTTAAGGATTTAATTAACTTTAATCATCTTGCAAGTGACCGTAATTGATTTTGTCTGTGTCTGCGCGAAATTAAGAGCATGCATGCGCTTAAGGTAACTTAACGATTAAGTTCATTATCAAATTTTAAAATTCAAAGAATTATGAACTGGATTTTGGATTTTGTTTTATTTTTTATTAACATTGGATGTAAAAAAATTAAGGCAACCAATATAAAATTACTTTGGAGAGACACTCTAATAAATCTTTTAAGAAACTGATATTTGAGTCAGTGATATCTGGAACGTATAAACTTACATTAGACTGGATCTAATCTCTACAACACGTATTCAAATTCCTTCCTCAACTTAATCTAAATACGGTGTTAGAGGTTTATCAGAATTTCACAAATCTTAATGCCTCTTTATGTTAGGAAATTAGCCTACATTCTACTGTATATAAAGGTTAAGATAAGAAATTTTCAAGGTTTTATTTACATTTTAAATCCAGCCAGTAAAATTAAGTTACATTTTTACGATTTAGAGACATGCACTTAACCCGTATAATACCGTAACTAATAGTAGAGTAAATATTGTAGGTCTTTACTGGAAAACAAATTCACGTACTTTTTATTTCAACGTGAAATCATGAAAATATTATTTATAAATAAACAAAAGAAACGTCCTAATTTTTATTTTTATTTAAACTCATAGCGTATAAAAACATCGGGTGCGAGGTATCTTTCTATTTGTGATAAGAACCTTCTAGAATCCGCCAGTAAAAATCATTAATTACAATTCTTCCTGTTTAGAGAAGCATAAGCTGTAATAGAAGTAAAGAATCTAGGACCCCGAAAAGTATATTTTTTTTTTCCTAAAAACTTTTTCAAGAGATGAAGAAGATTTTTCCATAAATTAAGGCGAACAAGGGCGCTCTTTTTCCGGCGGCATTCGCCATTTCTGGGTCAAATGTTGCCTAGGTGATCCTATATATAATACGGGATGTTCAATGCAACACGTAGTCTCAATAGGTGGGTGGGTTGAAACGCGCCATAACCTTGATGGTTATAATTCGGAGGTCGTGTCACCCGCACTAGTTTTACCACCAAATTTCTTTTGACTCCCATATTTTTTTTCTTCTTTGGTATACATAATATAATATTATAAAAAAATCTCTTTAAAATTCTTAACGGCGCGCGCTCTTGGCCCAGTATGACAGGTGAATATCCAGCACCATGGTACTCGGATCTGCCCCTTGACTTTTTATGCTGCAGCAAGAAAGAAAAAAAGGTATTTTTCAGGTTTGGAAGAAATATTTAACCCTTCGCGACTTGGCGGAGTCGTTTATATCGTCGAAACTAGTTTGCAAAAACCTCGAAAATCATCTTCAAGTTTTTGATTTTGTTTTTCGTTCTTTCTACATAGCTAAACATTCCATGGCGGAATATCGAGGCCTACTTTGCAAATTAAAAATAAAGATAAAAGACACGCAACATTAATCTTAAGTTGTATACCTGGATTTTCCGCTATGCAAACGAAAATTAACGACAATGCATATTTTTATTTTGTTGATTATTGGGAATGCTAAGTTGTTTTGGGTGTTGCTGGTAATATTATAAAGGCAAACTGTACATGTACAACCTTCATAATTTTACATATTTAAGTAGTGTTGTTTAAATGCCACACCAGGAATACATCGGGGCTTAGAGAGCAACTGATTTACCCCAGAAAGATATACAAAATATTTTAGACTTAAATTACATTAATGTTTTTTTTTAAATTTCAATCTTTCTTAGCCTTATTCCCACGTGGATCTTCATTGTTCCCAATTTTTCCAAGTGACTTATCTTAAACGTACACAGTGTTCAGACAAGGAGGCTTGATCAAATTTACACCAGGAGTCCAGATTACTTGGTGGACAAAACGCAGCACTAAGTAGCCAGGCCTCCTGGTGTAAATGGTATCAAGGCCCCCTAGTCTGAAAACTATGCATATCACGAGGGTATAAGTGTACTTGTATGGCTCATCAAAAACCTTAACGTAAGCGAGAAGACACTTTAAAACCCCGTTGATATTACGCGTGGTACTTTAGTGACTGTCCAAGGACGTTTTTTAACGTAATTCACACCTTAACCCGGCAAAGTTTTGGGTCTACCCATTACATCCCACGTCCCGTTAAACTTCAGCCCTCGTTTGACGAGAAAGAAACGTGAAAACGGATTCCCGAATCGACCCTCAAATTGCCCTAACCTTTCAAATTCTTCGTTTAGGATTCCATTTTACCAGAGGGTATATAGCCATACAAACTAAGGGGATAAGTTTACCTTACCAAATTCCATGAATTTAACTTCACGCTTTCTTAACTTTTTCGACCAAAAACCTAGAACAAGATGAACTCATTCGTGAGAACGTATACTGTAATGTTAATGTATATTCAAAAGAGAGATTTTTATGGATAGAAAAAGAAAATATATCCGAGCCCAAAGTAAAAGTTCAATCATTTTCCATTTTAGCCATATGAAATAATAGGGGTTTTTGGTAATCAAGCACGAGTTATAGCTTTAAGGGAGGTTCAGATTAGGGTTTATGATTATATTTTTCCGACTCAGAAGTGTTAATATAAAGGAAAAAGTCTGGAAGGATAATGTTTTATCCTTGGGAGCAGGGTTTCAAAGGTTTTTAATTTGATATGAGAGGAAGGAAGGAATACCTTTCTGTAACGCAAACGTCTTTCGCATAATGAATTGTGGTGCGGAATGCGTCAGAATTTACGTTTAAAAACAAGCAGACGGTTTTATTTTCATTTAAAATGTATCTTTTTTATACTAAAGATCAGAAAGATGTCTAGCCTTTTCGTATCATTGTTAAACACGGATCAACGAAATTAAAATATAATAGAATTTAAAGTAAATTTGTTCAATCGCAATCTGCTAGACGTGCCTTTAAATGGGTTCACTGTCGGGCAATATTACCCTTAAGCCTAACGGAAGAGGTAATCAACAAAATCGTCCTCCAGTTGTTGTCAACTGAATCAAGAACTAGCAGGTCATAGGTCTAAAGTTGAACTTTGAGCGAAACTTCAGGAGCCTAATATTGAGTCTTAATCCCCTTGTTTGGTATCTCATTCAATACGAATATGATTCGTCTTCATTCACGGAGTTGGCGCGAACATGACGTCTCACATTGAAAGAAAAGAAACGGAAAAGAGCTCTCCCTCCTCAACCACCCGTATAATCTCGGCCCCGAATCGCCTTTCGTAAGACGTCCATTTTTCTTTAATAGAAAACAAATATTCGCTTAGCGTAACGAGGCACGATTTCTCTTATATAATATTTTCTATACCCGGCTTCTTTTTTGCATCAGGACCGGGTGCGGGCGAAGGAGAGAGCGGAACACGAAAGTTTTCAATACTTAAATAAAAGAAGAGATAAAAGAAAAGGGCCCAGGCATGCACCGGAGACCAAAGTCCACCCACATCATCATTCCTCTATCCCAATCTATAAGCCTATCAAAATTCCGTGACTCTCGCAATCAGAAAATGCGAGTTTTATTAATGTCTATAGACCATAAGTTCATTAGATATGTTACGTTCCATAAGTTTGTCTCTGGTTACAAACTGGAGCTTGTCATGAAGTGACGTAGGGCATAGATTCGGGGTAAAACGACGCCTGGTGAGGCGCTGTCGAAGGGTTAGTACAGTTTAAATAGGAAGATGGACTGCAAAATTAGCTACCGAGTGTAGGACTTCAATTCTGGCTTGTCGTTCTCGAACTAGCTCGAGCTGTAAGTCTCTAGCATTACGAAGTGTAGGTACGTGTCATACTTATGGAACATATCTTATAATCATAGGTCTATACCCAGGTCTTACGAACGTAATGTTTCTCCACGAGCTTTTGTCGTTAAAATTCTTGATGGTATTATGGTTGAATCATACGGGCTTGTCGTTGTCGTAATGCAGGGCTGATACTGAGTCACTTTTTTTACTAAAAGTTACTATTTTTGAAATTGGTTACTTAAAGTTACTTTTTTTGAATTTTGGTTACTAAAAGTTGATTAATTTAAAATTTGATAGGCCATCTCTTAAAAAAATATGTTTTCCTTATAATTTCCGAGTGAATGAAGGGTGAAAAAACTAAAAAGCAATTTTTTTAAACGATCAGACATTTATTCCCATCGAGGTAGCCGTATTATTTCCAGCCCCTTTAAAAATCTGCCTGTGTGATCGAATGGGCTATGCTGCAGCTGAAGGACCAGTCGCGCCCGCCAGCGCGTTACCGTAGCCAGGGGGCCGCGGCCGTTTAGTACGTTTTTCGGCTTTCGCGCAGTCTGCTATTTTTTCAAGAGCGGTTCTAGTTACAGAATGGTTACAAGTCAGGGTACAATTTCGGTATGAGTGAATAAGGTCAAAAATCATTTTAGAGCAAAATCAAGCACACCATTCGATAGAGCGTAAAATTTAGATCTAAAATGGCCGCCGCTTTTTTCAAATTTCCAAAAAAAAAAAAAAAAAAGTCTTATCCCTCATAAGAATTGCCACCTTTTCCAAAATATTGATGTTTAATGTTAGGCCGAATAGATTAGTGGCACTCCATGTTAACTACCCATAGAGCTTAATACAGTCAAAGGCAAGTAGGTGCCATTACTCTATAGGTTAGGTTAAGTATTAAACACCTGTGTGTACAATTTTAAACTGAGTTTTACTTCAATTGTGCATGTTAAATATTTAAATTAAGTTACTATTAAGTTACTATTAAGTTACTATTTAGTTACTATTAAGTTACTTTTTTCAAAGTAGTTGGTTACTATTTCAACTAAAATTCAGGCGAGCTCTGAGTATCAGCCCTGCGTAATGCGAAATGAAAATACGGAAGATGAGAGAGTTTATCCATAGAAAATTGTGATCTTTTTAATTTCGGAAAAGTTTACCGAGTGTGTAATTTAAAATGATGATACAATACGTTATATCGCTTACAACCCACGTTAGGGCACGAAATTTAATCTCAGCGCAGTTAGAACGGGATTTCCACGGTTTCTTACTACTACACTCGCATTCATTCGTTCAGTTTCGAATTTAGTGGTTTCTCGTGGGACTTCACACTAATTCCGTTTTCCATTGGCATTTATGTATCTTTGTTATTATTTAAAAATGCTCCATGGAGGATGATTGCTAGCAGCCGATGGAGAGAATACTTATAAATGTATATCACAAAGAAATGTGGATAAATGTTACCTTTTTCTCAAATTGATTATTGGTAATCCAAATATCCCATTCTCATCTTTATCATTATGAAATTTTTGGGATATATTCGAGTCAAAAACATTTACCATCATTTGGATTGCAGTAACTTTCAGAGTGTATAATTATGTAGGTTTATGGTTATTAATTTTAATAATATCCAGAAAGGATATTATGTTGAAATATACTTAATTTGAGACTGAGACCCATACACCAATTTATAGCAACCTTTTAAAAAAGAGTGGTAGTTAAATTCCAGAAACCAATTTTTTTGCAACCCTTTTTGCGCACGTAAACCCCATTTTTCTACAATTATAAAGAACCGATATCAATCTTCTAAAATCCAAAGACGTTTTTATACGTAATATATTACATATAATACCAGAAACATTTTCTATATAACCTTCTTTTGGCGAGAAACAGGACCACATTCCTTTAGTATACATATAATTTTTTATACCCATGTCATGCGGATTTTTTATACATATATCTTGCCTTGGGGTGAAACGTTCAAACATGACGAAATAGCTTTAGTAAAAAAAAAGGATTTTGATTTCTTTTTAAACGTTTCTTAGACTAGATTATTGTTATTATACATTAAAGGGAAATGTGTAACAAATACGTTCAAATCAAACTATAGAAATAGTTGAACGAGATGTCCTGGTTTGAAATCTAACGGGTTGGAGGTTTGACTTATCCTAAACCAATTTTTTCTATCCTTATCTTCATTTTGCCGTCCGGGCCACTGTTTTCAAGTTAAGATTGATTTTAGTATTTTACGGATGACCCCTTAAATTTAATTAAGAATCTGAAAGAAAATAATGCCTAATTTAATTAGGGGTCATTAATAAAACACTTGTTAAATCATAATTGGAAAACAGTGGCCCGGACGGCAAAATGGAGATAGAAGTTACATTTTAACTCAAAGTCGTGCACCCAAAGAACATCCCCCTTAATTTATGCCAAAGCTAATTAATTTTAAACCCTAATTATAATTAATATACAGTTAATTTACACTTACAGGGTCTTAAGATTATACTGTATAGAGTGAAGTGTTGCCCCTTATCCAATTCCCACGACAGCTTATTCACCACAATATAACTTAATATTTATTATATCCTTACGCAATCTTATTACAGACCTACTTTTGTACCACGTAATGGCGTGGCGAGTATCAACCCCAATTTTCTAATTATATTTTTAAGGGCTAATGCGGTTTGTAACCTTCCCTATATATTAAGCTTTTAATCAAGATAATCTATCAAATTTTTAAAGAATCCTTCTGTATTTTTAAACGGCCATGGGGGGTTTTTTCCAATTGTGGCCGCAGATTCGATCGCGTTACTCGAGTTTCCTCATAGCAAAAAGATGAGTCGATCTTACTATCGTAATAAGAGTATAGTAGAGTGTAGGTAGAAGAGTGAAGTGGCATTTATTTACCAAATAGATTAATTTAGCCTAAGGCTAAGGCGTAGGTATCGAAATACGATTATTCGAACTAGGCTTAGTATATAATATTTTAATCAAAAACTAAAAATATTGCAGTTTAAAATATTATAGAGGATGACATGACATAGTTTCGAAAATGAATTAAGAATTCCAGGTGTAGTCTTAATATATTCATTTCTTTCGTGTGTAACAGTGTAATATATAATTACTTTAATAGTTTAAACGTTCTTATCCGTTTCTCGTGTCTTCTAATTCGATAGCCTCTAGCTTGGCTTCTTTCATAATATTGAAATAAAAGTAATAAAATTAATAGATCGGACCCTTTTGGATTTATACAATATAAAAGTTATATTATATCAGAATCCATTGTCTTGGGTTTTTTTCTTATTCAAAATTTCTTTTGTTTAAAATTAGTTTAAGGAATAGCCCAGAAACTATAAAAAGAGTTTACTGTAGGTCTTAAACGCGGTGAACTGTGAAATTACATAAGAGTGCACCGCTGTTTATAGGATAAAAAATCTCCCTTGTAAATAGACACCAAACTGCGAGCAAGGGGATGAAGGTTTCGCAACTTTATTTATTTTTCTTTGGTGGACAAAAGATATATAGGTTTTGGCCGGTTTCGCTTCCTGGTGTCTTTATAATCTACATATATACATAACGGGTTTAATACGTATTATTTATTTATTTATTTATATATTTATTTTGAAGTAT